>NC_057802.1:458972249-459068107 GCF_018294505.1 Triticum aestivum | reverse complement strand
TCAGTTAGCAGCAGTAGCGAAGGAATCGCTCGATCGGGTTTTGTTAACAGCCATCGATCGATCGCTCGGGTTCAGTAACGCGTAGGCCGCAGTGCAATCACTCGGGTTCAGTTAGAGCCCAACGCCTCGCACACACGCGCATATGTGTATGAGAGAAACGTGCATCGGTCGGCCCCTGACCTCCCACCGTAACCGGGAACTCCCCGAAATTTTCCTCCCCCTGGCTTCTACCATGGATTTTCCGTCATGGACGGCCCAAAGAATGTCATGGAGCCGCGTCTCCGGCCTGCCCAGGACGAAAAGCCCATTTTCTGTCATGATTTTTGTCATAGAAGTAGGAGCCCACCACATCTATGATGATACCGGGTTTTGTCACAATTATCGTCATAGAAGTGTCATATGTATGACAGAAAAAAAATTCGTTCGGCCCAAAATGTCACGGATGTGTCTTTTTTTGTAGTGCTCCGATTACGTCAGAGTGTTCGGGATCTGGCGTTGTGGCCGGGCCCGGACTATTATTGCCGGTCTCTCCTTCCCATACCACAGATGGCTTAAACAGCCTTTCCAAGAAGATATTAGGTGGGACAGGGTCGCGCTTAGCGCTGATGCGGGCGAGGATATCCGCCGCCTGATTGTTTTCCCGGACCACATGGTGGAATTCAAGCCCCTCGAACCGAGCTGACATCTTGAGGACGGCGTTGCGATAAGCCGCCATTTTCGAATCCTTGGCGTCGAAGTCTCCATTTATTTGAGATATTGTGAGGTTCGAAACCCCACGCACCTCTAGGCGTTGAATGCCCATGGAGACTGCCATCCGGAGACCATGTAACAGGGCCTCATATTCTGCTGCGTTGTTGGAGTCTATGTATAGTATTTGGAGTACGTATTGGATGTATCTCCGGTGGGGGATGTCAGGATGACACCAGCCCCCAGACCAGCCAGCATTTTAGAGCCGTCAAAATGCATGATCCAATTGGAGTACGCGTCGTACTCTTTAGGGAGTTCGGCTTCTGTCCATTCGGCGATGAAATCGGCCAGTACTTGTGACTTAATGGCTCGCCGTGGTTTGTATATTATGTCGAATGGGAGGAGCTCAATAGCCCATTTGGCAATCCGGCCAGTGGCATCGCGGTTGTTTATTATGTCATTGAGTGGTACTTCAGAGGCCACCGTAATTGAACACTCTTGAAAGTAGTGTCGTAGTTTCCGGGATGCCATGAAGACCGCGTATGCTATCTTTTGATAATGTGGGTACCGTGATTTGCATGGAGTGAGGACAGTGGATACATAGAAATACCGTCTTTTGAAGTGGGAACTTATGTCCGTCTGTCTCTCGTTCGACGGCGAGCACTGCGCTTACAACTTGGTGTATTGCCGCTATATATAACAGCATTGGTTCGCCGACATTTGGCGTGGCCAAGATTGGGTTGGTGGCCAACACAACTTTTATTTCTTCCAATCCGGCCGTGGCCGCATCCGTCCACTCGAAGTGTTCGGTGCGTCGAAGAAGGCGATAAAGAGGTAGTGCCTTTTCTCCTAATCGGGAGATAAAGCGGCTTAAGGCAGCCACACATCCCGTTAGTTTCTGGATTTGCTTGAGGTCTGTTGGGATAGCCAACTGTGACAGAGCTCTGATTTTAGCCGGATTTGCTTCAATTCCTCTATTGGAGACGATGAAGCCTAAGAGCTTTCCGGCGGGCACGCCGAAGACGCATTTTTCCGGATTGAGCTTGATGGCGTATGTTCGGAGATTGTCGAACGTGAGCCTCAAGTCGTCTATTAAGGATTCGACGTGTCTAGTTTTAATGACCACATCGTCTACATATGCCTCCACTGTTTTGCCGATCTGTGTTTCCAAGCATGTCTGAATCATGCGTTGATAGGTTGCACCGGCGTTTTTGAGCCTGAAAGGCATGGTATTAAAACAGAAGGGGCCGTATGGGGTGATAAATGCCGTTGCGGCCTGATCGGATTCTGCCATCTTAATTTGATGGTACCCGGAGTATGCGTCGAGGAAACACAATGTATCGTGTCCTGCAGTAGCGTCGATAATTTGGTCGATGCGGGGGAGGAGGAAGGGATCCTTGGGGCAAGCCTTGTTAAGGTCCTTGAAATCGACACATAGGCGCCAGGATTTGTCCTTCTTTGGTACCATCACCAGGTTTGCTAGCCAGTCCGGATGTTTTATTTCTTTGATGAATCCGACTCAAGTAACTTGGCTAGCTCTTCTCCCATGGCTTGTTGCTTAGGTTCGGAGAAACGCCGGAGAGTCTGCTTGACCGGCTTGAACCCCTTTAGAATGTTGAGGCTGTGTTCGGCCAGCCTGCGTGGGATTCCTGGCATGTCTGAAGGATGCCAGGAGAATGTGTCCCAATTTTCACGCAAGAACTCCCGTAATGCGGCGTCGGTTGTGGGGTCCAGCTGTGCCCCGATGGATGTTGTTTTTGTGGGGTCCGTTGGGTGGACCTGGAATTTGACTATTTCATCCGCTGGTTTAAAAGAGGTGGACTTGGGTCTTTTGTCGACTATCACGTCGTCCCTGTCCACTGTGGAGCGCAGCGCAGTTAGTTCTTCGGCCGCGAGGGCTTCGGATAACGCTTCGAGGGCTAGTGCGGCGGTTTTATTTTCGGCGTGGAGTGCTATGTACGGATCACTAGCTAGAGTGATGATTCCTTTGGGCCCAGCATTTTGAGCTTCATGTACCCGTAATGGGGTATAGCTTGGAAGATCGTGAATGCCTCCCGCCCTAAAAGGGCGTGGTATCCGCTACTGAACGGGGCCACTTGGAATGTGATTTCTTCGGACCTATAATTCTCCGGCGTGTCGAATACCACATCTAGTGTGATTTTTCCTGCACATCGTGCCTCCCGACTAGGGATGATCCCTCTGAAGGTCGTGCTGCTTTGCTCAATGCGGCTCCTGTCTATTTCCAGTTTTTGAAGAGTCTCCTCATAGATGAGGTTTAATCCGCTCTCACCGTCCATGAGCACTTTAGTAAGCCGGAAGCCATCCACAATTGTACTAAGGACCAAGGCGGCTGGTGCTCGGGCTGTTCGGAATTTAAGTTTGTCACTGGCATTGAAGGTTATAGCCATATTGCTCCATGGATTTATTGCTGCCACGTGGCAGACCTCGGCAAGGCTGCGGAGTGCTCGCTTACGCCTATTATTTGAGGCGAAGGTCTCGAAGACTGTCAATATTGTATTATTATTGTCCATGGGATGGTGCTCTGCAGTATTGTTGATGAGGAGATCCTCACTGCTCTTGGCCACCTGCCGGAGTATCCAACATGCTCTAAGGCTATGAGTTGGCGTGGTATCCGGTGTACTGTGAATTTTGCATAGCCCGTTGAGCCATCCCTCCAATATAGTTCCACGCCCTGCTGTGGGCTTTTGTTTCTTTGTAATTAGATCGGGTGACTTATGAGAGTACTCCCTTTTAGTTCGGATGGGGGGTTTAGTGAGAGCCGGAGGATCCCAGAATTTTGTTTGGGTTTTCCAGGCGCTCTCCATCGCACAGTACTTCTGTACTATGGCCGCCAAGTCAGCGAAGTGTGCTATGTCACGGCGACTTATGGCGTTGAGGATTCCCTTGTCCGTGCAGTTTTTGCAAAAGAACGAAATTGCGTCTTCCTCGCGATAGTCCTTGACCTTGTTCATTACAAGGAGGAATCTGGCCCAATAGTGATGTACTGTCTCTTGGGGCTCTTGTCTAATGTGGGAAAGATCACTTATATCTGGGTGGGTGGGTAGATTTAAGTCCGAACCCTGACCCGATCTGAGACCCAGGGGCGGGGGAGTTTCCGATCTTAGAAGTTCGGGCTCCGGGATGTTGCCCAATAGGTCTGGCCCGCTGTCTGATTCTAGGTTCAAAGCTTGGGCCATGTCCTCCCGTAGATGGGTATCCGGCTCGGAGAGCTCGGAAATCCGGACATAGTTTGTCCTCAAAATAGAGGAAGAATCGCTACATTGCTCCTCCACCACCGCTATCTGATGGGTGACCGACGGAGAGTTAATCTCCCTTTGGTCGGGTTTAAGCCCGATCCGATCATAGTCCGTAGCGACTCCCAAGGCAGCGATGCAATCCAAGAGCTCGTTCAAGGAAGAGAGCTCCATTGGATCCATCTGCTCGGCGAATTCCGAGCCGACGCGGAGGCTGTTTTCGATGACCCAAGAAGTCATTGTCGGCGCAACGGCCGAGCGGGCGGTCATGACGAAGCCGCCTAGTCGGAGAGTTTGGCCTACAGCCAGGGCTCCCCCAGAGGTGATGTTGTCCTTGACAATGAGACGAGCCATCAAGCCTTATGATGACAACACAGTGGAACTCTCAATGAAAGCACCAATGTCGGTGTCAAAACCGGTGGATCTCGGGTAGGGGGTCCCGAACTGTGCGTCTAAGGCGGATGGTAACAGGAGGCGGGGGACACAATGTTTACCCAGGTTCGGGCACTCTCGATGGAGGTAATACCCTACTTCCTGCTTGATTGATCTTGATGATATGAGTATTACAAGAGTTGATCCACCATGAGATCGTAGAGGCTAAACCCTAGAAGCTATCCTATGGTTATGATTGTTCTCGTCCTACGGACTAAACCCTCCGGTTTATATAGACACCGGAGGGGGCTAGGGTTACATGGAGTCGGTTACAAGGGAGGATATCTACAGATCCGAATTGCCAAGCTTTCCTTCCACGCCAAGGAGAGTCCCACCCGGACACGGGACGAAGTCTTCAATCTTGTATCTTCATAGTCCAATAGTCCGGCCAAAGGATATAGTTCGGCTGTCCGAGGACCCCCTAATCCAGGACTCCCTCACCTGCCGTGATGTTCTGCTTGGAACTGCACCAACTGACAGCTCCACCATTCAATATAAACACGTATCCGGTTTATGACTTAGAGTCATCCGGATCAGAGTCAAAGCTTGCATCGACGTAACCATTTAAGACGAGCTCTTTGACACCTCCATAAACGAGAAACATATCCTTAGTCCTTTTCAGGTATTTCAGGATGTTCTTGACCGCTATCTAATGATCCACTCCTGGATTACTTTGGTACCTCCCAGCTAAACTAATCGCAAGGCACACATCAGGTCTGGTACACGGCATTGCATGCATGATAGAACCTATGGCTGAGGCATAGGGAATGACTTTCATTTTCTCTCTATCTTCTGAAGTGGTCGGGCGTTGAGTCTGACTCAACTTCCCACCTTGTAACACAAGCAAGAACCCTTTCTTTGACTGATCCATTTTGAACTTCTTCAAAACTTTATCAAGGTATGTGCTTTGTGAAAGTCCAATTAAGTGTCTTCATCTATCTCTATAGATCTCGATGCCCAATATATAAGCACCTTCACTGAGGTCTTTCATTGAAAAATTCTTATTCAAGTATCCTTTTATGCTATTTAGAAATTCAGTATCATTTCTGATCAACAATATGTCATCTACATATAATATCAGAAATGCTATAGAGCTCCCACTCAATTTCTTTTAAATACAGGCTTCTCCAAAAGTCTGTATAAAACCATATGCTTTGATCACACTATCAAAGCGTATATTCCAATTCCGAGAGGCTTGCACCAGTCCATAAATGGATCGCTGGAGCTTGCACACTTTGTTAGCACCTTTTGGATCGACAAAACCTTCTGGTTGCATCATATACAACTCTTCTTTGAGGTATCCATTAAGGAATGTTGATTTGGCATCCATTTGCCAAATATCATAATCATAAAATGCGGCAATTGCTAACATGATTCGGACAGACTTAAGCATCGCTACGGGTGAGAAGGTCTCATCATAGTCAACTCCTTGAACTTGTCGAAAACCTTTCGCAACAAGTCGAGCTTTGTAGACAGTAACATTACCGTCAGCGTCAGTCTTCTTCTTGAATATCCATTTATTCTCTATTGCTTGCTGATCATTGGGCAAGTCAACCAAAGTCCACACTTTGTTCTCATACATGGATCCCATCTCAGATTTCATGGCCTCAAGCCATTTCGCGGAATCTGGGCTCATCATCGCTTCCTCATAGTTCGTAGGTTTGTCATGGTCAAGTAACATGACCTCCAGAACAGGATTACCGTACCACTCTGGTGCGTATCTTACTCTGGTTGACCTACGAGGTTCAGTAGTAACTTGATCTGAAGTTTCATGATCATCATCATTATCTTCCTCGCTGATTGGTGTAGGAATCACTGGAACTGATTTCTGTGATGAACTACTTTCCAATTCGCGAGAAGGTACAATTACATCATCAAGTTCTACTTTCCTCCCACTCACTTCTTTCGAGAGAAACTCCTTCTCTAGAAAGAATCCATTCTTAGTAACGAATATCTTGCCTTCGGCTCTGTGACAGAAGGTGTACCCAACAGTCTCCTTTGGGTATCCTATGAAGACACATTTCTCCGATTTGGGTTCGAGCTTATCAGGTTGAAGTTTTTTCACATAAGCATCGCATCCCCATGAAGGAAATATGCCCAAGAGGCAATAATAAAGTTGTTATTTATATTTCCTTATATCATGATAAATGTTTATTATTCATGCTAGAATTGTATTAACCGAAAACTTAGTACATGTGTGAATACATAGACAAACAGAGTGTCGCTAGTATGCCTCTACTTGACTAGCTCATTGAATCAAAGATGGTTAAGTTTCCTAGCCATAGACATGAGTTGTCATTTGATTAACGGGATCACATCATTAGAGAATGATGTGATTGACTTGACCCATTCTGTTAGCTTAGTACTTGATCGTTTAGTATATTGCTATTGCTTTCTTCATGACTTATACATGTTCCTATGACTATGAGATTATGCAACTACCGAATACTGGAGGAACACTTTGTGTGCAACAATCGTCACAACATAACTGGGTGATTATAAAGGTGCTCTACAGGTGTCTCCGAGGGTACTTGTTGAGTTGGCATAGATCAAGATTAGGATTTGTCACTCCGATTGTCGGAGAGGTATCTCTGGGCCCTCTCGGTAATGCACATCACTATAAGCCTTGCAAGCAATGTGACTAATGAGTTAGTTGCGGGATGATGCATTACGGAACGAGTAAAGAGACTTGCCGGTAACGAGATTGAACTAGGTATTGAGATTCCGACGATCGAATCTCGGGCAAGTAACATACCGATGACAAAGGGAACAACGTATGTTGTTATGCGGTTTGACCGATAAAGATCTTCGTAGAATATGTGGGAGCCAATATGGACATCCAGGTTCCGCTATTGGTTATTGACCGGAGATGAGACTCGGTCATGTCTACATAGTTCTCGAACTCGTAGTGTCCGCACGCTTAACGTTTGGTGACGATCGGTATTATGAGGTTATGTGTTTTGATGTACCGAAGATATTTCGGAGTCCCGGATGTGATCATGGACATGACGAGGAGTCTCGAAATGGTCGAGACATAAAGATTGATATATTGGATGACTATATTCGGACACCGGAGGAGTTCCGGGGGTCACCGGATAATTATCGGAGTGCCGGGGGGTTATCGGAAACCCCGGGGGAACTAATGGGCCAACATGGGCCTTGTGAGAGAGAGAGGAGGGGCCTTAGGGCTGGCCGCACGCCCCCCTTGAGGAGTCCGAATTGGACAAGGAGGGGGGCGCCGCCCTCTCTTTCCCTCCCTCTCTCCCTCTCCTTCCTTCCCCCTCCTAGTTGGAGTAGGAAAGGGGGAGTCCTACTCCTACTAGGAGGAGAACTCCTCCCCTCCTTGGCGCGCCCTAGGGTCGGTCGGCCTCCCCCCTTGCTCCTTTATACACGGGGGCAGGGGGCACCCTAGGACACACAAGTTGATCATTGATCTCTTAGCCGTGTGCGGTGCCCCCCTCCACCATAATCCACCTCGGTCATATCATTGCAGTGCTTAGGCGAAGCCCTGCACCGGTAGCTTCATCATCACCGTCATCACGCCGTCGTGCTGACGAAGATCTCCCTCGACACTCAGCTGTATCGAGAGTTCGTGGGACGTCACCGAGCCGAACGTGTGCAGATCGCGGAGGTGCCATACTTTCGGTACTAGGATCGGTCGGATCGTGAAGACGTACGACTATATCAACCGCGCTGTCATAACGCTTCCGCTTACGGTCTATGAGGGTACGTGGACTACACTCTCCCCTCTCGTTGCTATGCATCACCATGATCTTGCTTGTGCGTAGGAATTTTTTTTGAAATTACCGTGTTCCCCAACAGTGGCATCTGAGCTAGGTCTGTGCGTAGATGTTATATGCACGAGTAGAACACAAGTGAGTTGTGGGCGATAATAGTCATACTGCTTACCATCATGTCATACTTTGATTCGGCGGTATTGTTGGATGAAGCGTCCCAGACCGACATTACGCGTACGCTTACGTGAGACTTGTTCTACCAACGTGCTTCGCACACAGGTGGCTGGTGGGTGTCAGTTTCTCCAACTTTAGTTGCATCGAGTGTGGCTACGCCCAGTCCTGGTTGAAGGTTAAAATAGCACATACTTGACTAATAATCGTTGTGGTTTTGATGCGTAGGTAAGAACGGTTCTTGCTCAGCCCGTAGCAGCCATGTAAAACTTGCAACAACAAATTAGAGGACGTCTAACTTGTTTTTGCAGGGCATGTTGTGATGTGATATGGTCAAGACATGATGCTAAATTTTATTGTATGAGATGATCATGTTTTGTAACGGAGTTATCGGCAACTGGCAGGAGCCATATGGTTGTCGCTTTATTGTATGAAATGCAATCGCCATGTAATTGCTTTACTTTATCACTAAGCGGTAGTGATAGTCATAGAAGCAATAGTTGGCGAGACGACAACGATGCTTCGATGGAGATCAAGGTGTCAAGCCGGTGACGATGGTGATCATGACGGTGCATTGGAGATGGAGATCAAAGGTACAAGATGATGATGGCCATATCATATCACTTATATTGATTGCATGTGAAGTTTATCCTTTATGCATCTTATTTTGCTTAGTTCGACGGTAGCATTATAAGATGATCTCTCATTAAATTTCAACGTACAAGTGTTCTCCCTGAGTATCCACCGTTGCGAAAGTTCGTCATGCTGAGAAACCACGTGATGATCGGGTGTGATAAGCTCTACTTTCACATACAACGGGTGCAAGCCAGTTTTGCACACGCAGAACACTCGGGTTAAACTTGACGAGCCTAGTGTCAAAACCGGCGGATCTCGGGTAGGGGGTCCCGAACTGTGCGTCTAAGGTCGATGGTAACAGGAGACGGGGGACACGATGTTTACCCAGGTTCGGGCCCTCTCTATGGAGGTAATACCCTACTTCCTGCTTGATTGATCTTGATGAATATGAGTATTACAATAGTTGATCTACCACGAGATCGTAATGGCTAAACCCTAAAAGCCTAGCCTGTATGACTATGGTAATGAATATCCCCCCTCCGGACTAAGTCCACCGGTTTATATAGACACCGAGAGGATCTAGGGTTACACAGGGTCGGTTACAAAGAAAGGAATCTACATATTTGGTCGCCAAGCATGCCTTCCACGCCAAGGAGACTCCCATCCGGACACGGCTGCAGTCTTCAGTCTTCGTGTTCTTCACAGCCCATCAGTCCGGCCCATAGCTAACAGGCCGGACGCCCGAGGACCCCTTAGTCCAGGACTCCGTCAGTAGCCCCTGAACCTGGCTTCAATGACAAGGTATCCGACGCGTAGATCTGTCTTCGGCATTGCAAGGCGGGTTCCTCCTTCCGAACTCCAAGATAGTCTTCGGACGTATTGAACTGTGTCCAGACCTATAACACACACACCACACACAACCACAAAGAGAATATAATATTCCACGAGTCCAATCCGCTGACAACTTTTTGTAACATGACGTCACATTTGCCCAGTCATAATTTCGAACCGGTTTTCGTCTGTCGCTCCATGTTTCGAGACGCGGTTGCCATTGGCACGTCTTGTCAAAGTAGAGATCGTGTCCCCTTATTGCGGGATTCTCATCAATACGGGCGTGGGTAACCCAACCGTGCTGTTTACACAACCCATGGGAATGGGCGAGTTTAAGGCGAGTGGGGAGGCGTTCAATATTCACGGCCTTTACAAGGAGATAAGGATTCCCCTCCTTCACCCACGCCTTCTCTTCCTCTCTATCCTTCCATTCTCGAGCTCCAGCGCCCGAGTTCCCATCTTCTCCATCTCAAGGAAGTACTCAATCATGTTCAGATCCAGAGGCCAAGGCAAGTGGATGGTCTCCTCCGTCAAGGAGAAGGACATCACCCAGCTCCGGGCAGCGGGGTACCTAGCGAAAGGAATAGCCCACCGTCTGCCCACCAAGGGGCAAGTTATCCCCACCCCGAAGCCTACTGAGAGGGTAGTTTTCCTCCCTCACTTTGTCCACGGATTGGAGTTTCCACTTCATCCTTTTTTTTGAATATTCCATGTTGCTGTTAGCATAACTTCAACGAAGAAAGGGTGCGTGAAGCTGGACCTAGCATGCAGGATACATTGCAGAATATCTGAGCCTCCAGACCAATCAATGCCCAAGTAGCTCCAGACTCTACAGCTGAAGGTGCAGTTAAAAACAGATGGATTCCATCCTCATACGCCAGCTCACTGCAAATGAGGCATAGATTGTCATCCTGGTTTGAGCGCCAGTGTCTCCTAACCAGCA
The DNA here is from genome assembly GCF_018294505.1 of Triticum aestivum. Lineage (NCBI taxonomy): Eukaryota > Viridiplantae > Streptophyta > Magnoliopsida > Poales > Poaceae > Triticum > Triticum aestivum. Next base: position 459,057,476 of record NC_057802.1, on the reverse strand, counting down.
TATCCTTGGTGTTAAGTCTGTCAAAGAATAATAGCCAGCCAAACACCTTGATCTTCATGGTGCAGTTACTCTGCCATAGCCATTTGCAAGGTTGTATTGTAGGTAGGTTTGAGTGCATGATCATGTAAAAACTTTTGGCAGTGTATCCTCCTGATTGACCAGGCCATATCCAAACATCAGGTATAGTGGGGTCTCTGTCTAACTGCATGATCCAACCTTCCAGCATGTGTAACTCAGCAGCAGCCTCATGAGAAAGAGGCAAATAAAACATAGAGTAAAGATCCTGGGATTGAAGAAATTCCCGCACAGAGATCCTATCATTATTGACAAAAGAAAACAACTTTGGCAATCTCCAACATAGGGGTCTAGCAGAGCCCCCAATGTGCCAAGAGTCTGTCCAGAACAGAGCAGAATCACCCATGTTGATATGAGCTGAGGCAATAGTAGTGTAAGCCTCATGCAGCTTCAGAACATCCCTCCACCAGAAAGATCCAGCATTAGCTGTTGCATGTGGAACCCCATGATCATAGTAGCTGTTCCATATTAGGGTCACCCAAGGAACATCAACCTTGTTATAGAATTTGTGAAGATGCTTGATAAGAAGTCCTTTATTCTGGAGGTTCAGATTAATAATACCTAAACCCCCTTTATCTCTTGGCCTGCAAACCAGCTCCCAAGCAGCCAAAGACTGTTTTGGAGCATCAATATTACCCCTCCAAAGGCATTGCCTGAAGATTCTGTCAAGCTGCTTAATGATCCCTGCTGGAATATTGAGGCTGCACAGAAAGTATATTGGCAGAGAGGTCAGGACAGAGGTAAGAAGCTTCAAGCGAGAGCCTTGATTCAGCATAGAAGAGCTTGCAGTTAACCTCCTCTCAAGACTGTCAACTAAGGGCATGAGGTCAATGATCCTTGGCCTTGTAGTTCCCAAAGGCAATCCAAGATAAGTAAATGGTAGCTGGCCAATTTTACAACCAAGAATAGCAGCAAGTCTAGCACCCTCCTCATCAGTCATATTCAATGGAATCATTGAGGATTTAGCAAAGTTGACCTTTAAACCAGTGGATTGTTGGAAGGTAAGCAGCATGTTCTTGACGGCAACAAGCTCATCATCCTTAGCTGCAAGAAATAGGATCGTGTCATCCGCATATTGAATGATGGGAAACTCTCTATCATGGGTTTGAATTGGCAAAGAGAGCGTACCATGCACCAGCATTTGGTTGACCACAGACTGCAACAGATCTGCTGCGATGACAAACAACAGAGGTGATAGTGGATCACCCTGTCTGACCCAACACTTGCACATAAATTGCTTTCCAGGGATGCCATTGAACAGTACAGACGAAGAACCTGTAGACAAGAGTTGTTTAATCCAAAGAACCCATTTGGCATCAAACCCTTTATGCTGCAACATCTTAAGAATAACCTCATGCTCGACAGTGTCAAAGGCCTTAGCAAAGTCCAACTTAAGAATTATGATTGGACGCTTGGACTGTTTACATTGATGAATATACTCAAAACTCCAGGCCAGACAATCCTGAATTGACCTACCCTTAAGGAACCCATACTGATTTTTGTGGATACACTTAAGGATCACCCTCTGCAACCGGTTGGCCAACAATTTTGTTAGAAATTTAAGACAAGTGTTGGTGAGAGATATTGGCCGGAAATCATCGGGCCCTTCTGGTGAAATGATCTTGGGTATGAGCGTAATGAGGGAGGAATTAATGTTTTCCAATGAAAGCTTCCCCTCATAAAAATCCTGAATCATCCTCAAGAAGTGTCACGACCGGTTTTTCAATAAAATATTTATTGAGAGACCAATCCCTTTTATGGACCAGTAAAGAAGAATTCCTTCTCACTGGTAGACAATATCTTGGTCACAGAAGAAAAATACCAGGAGTACTGAATATAATACAAGGTTGAGCGGGGACTTCTCAACAATTTATTACATGCATGCCGATAAAACAAGACGGCGGATAGGGTGGCATAACTACTAACTCTCGATAACAACGGTGGTGGAAATATCACAGCGGAGCGGGTGATATGACTCCTGCAAACTACAGCTCTTCGAGCGTCGGGGTGAAGCTCGAGGAGGTTTATTGTGGGTGGCGGAAGCGTATATAATACAAGTGACCAACATCCAGGATCGCACAGGACTGATTGGGATTCCTCTAGGCGTCGGACTCACTATCAAACTCTTCATCCAAGAGGTCGCCTTCGTCAACATCTGGCCAAATCAACAAGCCAGGTGAGTACTATGAAAGTACTCGCAAGACAGTTCGGACATAAGATATAACAAATGTAAACATGAAGCATATGAACAGATTAACAAGTGCGTTCAGACATAGAGACAAAAATGCATGGGAAAATAACAGAGAAGTCGGGCGGTAGTCCTCCCGAAATCCCAAAATAAATACTGGGTGCCAAACAAGGGTCTGAATGACTCCTCGAGAGGAAACTGCAAGAATAATAATGCCGCAGTCGGGCGTCGGGGCGACACCACATAATGGGCTTATAAAAGAAAATAAAAGACAGTGCGTGCCACAGTCGGACGTCTGAGCGACATCACATAAAGGGCTCATATTGAAAGTAAAAGACAAACATGCCACAGTCGGACGTCTGAGCGACATCACATAAAGGGCTTACATTGAAAGTAAAAGACAAACATGCCACAGTCGGACGTCTGAGCGACATCACATAAAGGGCTTACATTGAAAGTAAAAGACAAACATGCCACAGTCGGATGTCTGAGCGACATCACATAAAGGGCTTATATTCATAACTTAGTAGTTCATGAATTTTAAATCATATCGAGAGAATAGACAGGCATGAGATAAACAACAGGGTTAGTCCATCCACATGAATAACGTTCAGCCAAGTTTACTACTCAAGCTCACTTACCGGAAAGAAGAATATACCACGAGGTTATGACATAGACATGGATACGCTGATCACGTTACTTGACCATGGGTACGATGACTCGGAAGGATTTGCCTCTGCAGAGTTTGTACTTTAACCACAGCCAACGGATTTCAGTAGTCACGGGGACCAGTACACACCCATTCAACATTCCAAAGCCAGGAATCACCCTCGACAACGTTCAAGAAAAACCTTGAGACGGGGAGGCTACAACCTCGCGTAGCATGGGATCAAATTTCTATACGCGCGCTCTAAGGGGTGCCCCCCTCTCGGTCCCAACCGGAAACACCCATGCCCCCTGACCGGATGACTGGCTTTAATCCAGGGCCATGGAACCATCATCCCGGCCCCTCTGTTTGGTGTGTACACGGAAAGAGGTTACCAACTTACTAAACCGCATTCTGGCAGAAAACAAGTGGTAGCACGGAAGGGGGAAGAACGATAACGTGACTCCGTCCACGTTAACGTCGAAATTTATCGGATGACGCAAGGCTGGCATGCTACAACAGTACCACCTTACTTCCCTTCATGTCACCACATGACTAGGCCATCTCTCATCAGAGATCACAGTAACTTTGGAACACACGGGTAGTTGCCTCACAAGCAACGAGATACTCACCGATACTCATATGCCACGCACAACCTTTCACGCAAACATGCAAAACACCTATCATATCAAAGGTTCAAACATGCTTGCCTGGTTCGGAGAAGTCGGAGTCTAGCTCGGCGAAGTTCGCGGCTCCGTCACCTCTTCCGGAACCTACGGTATAGCGAAGAAGCATACTAACGTGAAAATCAACGCGTGCATAAACATTGTTCCACAAAATTTCCAAATAAATCCCATAAAAAACTAGACAAAATTATAAGACTGTCAGAAAAAGAATCACTCAAAAATCACTTTTTATTAAAAAGTTATAAGGGTTTCTGTCCAGGGACTCATCTGTAATGAAACAGAAAAGTTCCAGGGGCTAAAGTGAGAAAACCGAAAACGGTTCGACTAGAAACGCGCCAGCCCACAGAGAAAACGTACTCTGCCCGAAGGCGCCAACAGAAAACGCTTCGGGGGTGAAAGAAGAGAGGCTGACGTGGGGGGTCCACATGTCAGGTTTAAAAAACCTCGCCGGCGCCCGAAGGCTGCGGAGGTCGCCGGCGTCGAACCACGGCGAGTCAGGGAGATCGGAGTGTACCAAGAGTATCAGCGTGTCCTTCCGCGTCGGTGGGTGGTGGACTCGAGCGTCGGGGAGCACCACGTCGACGGCGACACTTTCTCCGGCGGACGGCGGCTCGGGCGATGGTGGGGAACTCCGGTGGTGTGCTGCAAACTTCGAATTGAAGCGAGGGTCAGAAGGAGGGATGCGCTAGGGAGCTACTGGCAAGAGATGGGAGGCAGAGGTGCACGCACGGGAGCGAATCGAGTTGGATCCCGTGGCGGGTCGCGGCGGCCGGAGTCGAGGAAGGAGACTCCCTCGGGGCTCTTCCAGTGGCTAGGCAGGGTCTTGGTGGAGTGCAGAGGTGGTGTGGGTACTAGCTGGAGCTCGGGGCCTCTATTTATAGGCGGCTCGAGGGGGTAGCCGTGAACGGGGTTGCTCCGGCGAGCAATTACGGCGAGGCAGCGGCTTGGCAAGGAGTTTAGGTGGCCAGGCAGCATCAGTGAGGTGTACTGATGCCGTTCCCCCGCTAATCCTGGTCGGTCTTGGCGTAATGGCGCCGGTCCACGGTGGGGTGGCCGCACGGGCACGACGGCGGCAGAGAGCGCGCTCCGTGCCCAGCGGTTCACGACGAGGGTGGCAGCGCGCACTGGGGAGTGGAAGACCACGCGGCGATCTCCGGTGGCTTGGGCGGCGCTGGGTGGCGCCGTCTGCGCTGCGCCTCTCTCTGGCGGCCGCAAAGCCGCCGCTGGCGTCGGTCACGGGGCGGCGCACCTCCTCCAGCTCGTCGCCGACGCCCGCAAGCATCCAGGCGCTCGTGCGGTGCAGAGGACAAGGGGGAGGGGACAGGAAACACGGCGACGCCGGGCACTGGCGAGATCGACAACAGACATTGAAGAAAACAACAGTGATTCAGACACTGTTAACTGAATTTGACTGAACCTTATAGAAACAGTGTCCAGTAGGTGTTCGACGAAATGATTTGGTATGAAGAAAAATTTTCCTAGGGCTAGGACTTGGTGAGGTGACCTCTCAATGCACCCAGAGGCTGCCTGATTTTTCTCAGAACTTTTGGAGAGGGATTTGAATGAATTTCATCAAATTTGGCAAATCTGGTCCAAACTTGCAGCAAGTATAGTTTGAAAATTTTGAACTGAAGACCAGTGGATCTTCATGGATCTTGGTTGAGGGTTCAAAGGACTAGGAAGGGAAATTGGTTTGGGGGCAAAAATCAAAACAGAAATGGTAGCTCCTTTGTAAATCTCCAAGAGCTAGAATAAAAGGCAGAAATTGTTTTGATAAGAAATAAAGGGGAAAATTTTTATGGAGAGGTCCAACTTGCTGGATTTGAAGTAAATCATGATCCAAAGATGAGGAAAGGTTTATGAGAGTGGATTTGCACTAAGCTCGTGGCAAGAGAGATTTGTTGAAAGGGGCAAAGAATCATTCCAAAAGCCATAGGGCATTTTCAAAGGAATTTTCAAAAGGCATTTTTCCCAAGTGAAAAGCATTTTGGTTTGAGTCCAAATAAAAAAGGAAGAACCTCCAAGACCAAAATCAAGTCTTGGGTGAATCCAAATAAAACCCTTGCCATAAAAAAAATATTTTGAAAGGGAGGGTTCTTTTGAAGAAAAATTTAAAACACCTCCCTCAAGTCAAATAAATTTTTTGAAAAGGCCAAATAAATTTTTGGGTGTCACAGGAAGTCCTTCTCAATTATAGGCCAACAGCGCTTGACGAACATCCCATTAAAACCATCCGGACCAGGTGCCCGATCCACCGGCAATTCCTTCAAAACTTTGTTAATTTCCTCATCAGAAAACGGCAAGGATAGCTCCTCCAGTCCCGGGATGGGCTGAATTAAATGATTCAAATCGAAGCCCATATTGATCCCTTGGGCCTGGCCCATCCTTGATTTGAACGAAGCCCAAAGAATTCCCGCCATCTGAGCGTGATCAGTCACAGGATCAAGCATGGAACTTATCTTCAGACTGGAGATTGAGTTTCTCCTCATACGCTCCGAGGCCATGGCATGAAAAAATTTGGAATTCTCCTCGCCAACCTTTATATACCGAATAGTGCACCTCTGTTTCCAATATATATAGTGAATTTTCAACAGATGTTCATAGTGAAACTTCAAAATTTTCCGGAAATTGAATTCCGGCCGTGTTAAAGGTCGCACTTCCTCCAGCTGATCAAAGTGTAGAATCACCTTTGAGCAATCAACAGTAAGCTTTTTGATGTATGATAACTTTTTGCTCCAAAATTTCAAATCATACCGCAGCCGCTTAAATTTCCTTGTGATAACCGCAGAAGCAGAAAGATCAGAGAAGACTGGTGCATTCCAAGACTTGGTGACACAATCCATGAACCCCGGCATATCCAACCAGAAATTTTCAAACCGAAAAGTCTTGGCCGCAGGAATGGTAGTGTCAATGGACACCACACAAGGCACGTGATCCGAGGCAGTTCTGGCGAGTGGATTAACCACAGTGTACGGATAATGTGAAATCCAATCAGCAGTAGTAAAGAACCAATCAAGTTGCTCGAGCAGGGGGTTTTGCTGCATATTAGACCAGGTGAAGCTATGGCCTTTCAAGGGCAGCTCCAAGAGACCAAGGTGACCAATTATTTCGTTGAAGAGGAAGATATCATTAATATCACCACCCGGGAGGTTTTTGTTATCCAAAGACCTGATGAAATTAAAGTCCCCCAACAATAGCCAATTTTCATCGAGAGGGATGTCTAGATATAGCCAACTAACGAAATCGTCCCTAGGCTGACCCTCACATGGCCTATACACAGAGGCTAGGGTCCATTTTTCGGAGTTCTGCAACGATTGGAAGGAGACGACAACACCAATCCTCTGAATATCAACAAGCTGGCCGTGAAAGATCGAAGAATTCCAAACGACTAGATTCCCACCAGAGGCTCCAACACCAAACCCCTTCATCCTTTTGTCCGCAGACTGATGTACTATTACCGGATAGATTTCCATGATCTAGCCCCGAACACCTTCCTCAACATCTCGGCATTCATTGTCGTGTGCGAGGCCTTTCTCCGCATCCATCCCCACTTTGGCCTATGGCTCAAGGTTTTCAACGTGAAGCCGAAGGTGGTGGATGGTCAGCATGTGGAGTGCGGAGGCGCCATGGTGAGCAAGATGCCCAACATCACTTGGGCCACATGCACTTTCGTGGAGACTGTCAAGGAGTGGCAGAAGCAGTGGTTCTACATCATAGAGCCACGCGGCGCCACTTGGGCGGCGGCTCCCGAGTTTAAGGCCGGAGCTCCAATGCGGCTCACATCCTGGACGGAGAAGGGCCCCAACTGGTCTGCGTCAGACGAGCTGATAGCGCTGCAAATGCGCATTCAGAGCATGGTGGATAAAAAACATCAAGCTCGTCGACGTGGTCCAGGTGATGCTGGTTCGCCGGATTCTCCCCTGCCAACGTCGAAGCTTCCCTTTATGGGAATTCGATCCGGAGAAGCACCAGACCCTAGGAGGGCTCTTCGGAACTACTCACGAAGATGCCTGGAAGTTGCTCTTCAAGGGCAACGAGAAGCCGCCGGTCCTAGATTCGGACCGTGGGCACGATCACACCCATCCCGCCAATGAGGTAAGTTCTTTTAAAGCGCACCTTCCACTTGTTTGTTCAAGGAGGATGCCCAACTCTTGCTGTATTTTTTCAGGCGTGGACAGAGAGAGCGAAGCGGATCCATAGTTCGGCTCCGCTGCCCGAAGAGCCAGTCATCCCGCTCCTGGCGAAGATGCTGGTTCCGGCGCCCTATAGGCCGCCAGAAAAGAAGGCCAAGGGGGCCAAAGTTGGCTCCCGTCGCAAGGGTGCTTCGGACGTGATGTCCGAAGATGAAGTGACCCTTTCCTCCGCCGCCGAGGATGACGACGACGAGGAGGAGGAGGAGAACATCCCTCCCCCTGATGAGGGAAAGAAGAAGAGGGTGGCCTCCACGAACCTGGAGGCGGAGACGTCCAAGAAGGGGAAGGGCTCCCTCGCGGCTAACTCCGCGTGGGACGTCGACAGCAGTCTGGAGCGACACCCCCGTACTAAGCCTCGGGCTGCATCGTAAGAGCTAGGACTCATACATGCCCATAAATCTAGCCTCTCCTCTTCGTTGTATTGACATGATTAGTTATGCTATTGCAGTCCAGCCCACGACAGCTCCCAGCGATCCTCGTCACGAGGTTTGTTGGATTCAAAGGCGATGGCCAGCGAGTCACCGCCGCCCGCTCACTCCCCCAAGGCCAAGGACGACGCAGAGGTGCTTTCCCGAAGGACTTTCCCAGGCCGGGGAGAGGCTCAAGAGGCGCCAGGAGGCGAAGCCTCTGTCACCGGACACTAGGGGGAGCAGATCCCCATGGAGACTGGCGATGAGGGCCGTATTCAGTTCTGCCCTCCGCCGGATTCGATTCTAGAGACCGACACGGCTCCGGAATCCGGCGCGCAACTTCTTTCGAAAGAAGGGGGTACGCCTATTCCGCCGGTGACCCCTGTCCAACCAGGGGCACCGGATAATCCGCTGGAAGCACTGCGGGGCGCTTCCATTGTGGATGAGCACCGCGTTCTTATGGGCACGGTAATTGAAAGGGTTCAGTCCGCCAATAGCGTACTAACCGAAGCCTGCAGCAGCCTGCTGACAGGTTTGAGGTAAGTGACGCGAAAAGAGAAAAACCCAATATAGACAGTAGCCCCTGAGACACTGTCCGGTGTTCAGAAAGAAAAAACCGGACAGAGGATCAACCCCTTATCGCAGGGAACTAACTAAATTTGTCTAAAATGAACACGCAGGCGTCGCTGTTGGACGCATCCTTGCATACTGCCAAAGTCTCCGGACTGAAGCAGAGACTGGAGCAAGCCGAGGAGGCGCTCGGCCAGGTGAGGAGGCAGCTCCAAAAAAACAAGGTATGTAATAACCTGTTATATATTCGAGAAAAGTAAAATGATATGCATTGACCGAAGTGTCATGATATTTATAGAAGTGACGACCGAGGTCGAGGCCCTAAAAAAGGCCCTGGCCGAAGCCGAGGGGAAGGCTGTCAAGGAGCAGGCCGCCCGTAAGAAGCTCAAGGCCCGGGTCAACGAGGTCCAGCAGAAGCTCCAGGACGCGGTGAGGAAGTGTGACACCTTGGAGCGCGATGCGTCGGCTCAAGAGACCGAACTCGCCAAGGCTCGTCAGAGTGCGGAGACGGCCCGGAGTGAGGCCCAGGGCGCCATCCGAGAGATCCAGGAGGCCAGGACGATCGCAGTGGGTAAGGCATTTAGTATGCAAAGCAAGTATGTGAAGAGGAAGTATCTTTTACTAACCCGGATTCAGAGTTCTCCAGGGGATTTTGCCGATCTGCCACGTAGTGTGTCCGGCGCCGCGGAGTTCTTCCGAGCCGAAGAAGGGAGTTCTACGGAGAAGCTATTCTGGTCGCAATATCTTGCGCCAGAGCATCTGGTGCCCTTCAGCGATCAGCTAAAACAGATGGTCGAGCTGCACAGGGTGGCCGAACTAGTCATGAAGTTTTTAATAATCCGGCTGTGGCCAGCCGAAGCTATACCCAGCAGTTACTTCGGCCTCGTGACGCGGCTGGTGGATGCATGTCCTCGGCTAGACGCCGTCAAGCGGTCCGTCTACACCGAGGGCGCGCGCCTGGCCTTCTCCTATGTCAAGGTGTGGTGGGTGAAGATGGACGCCGTTAAGCTAGCGATCGAAGGGCCGCCCGAGGGCAAGGAGCACCTCACACCCGAGCGATATTTTGGAGACGTCCTGGAGGGGTCCCGCATTGTTGCGGAGCAGTGTGCGAAAGACGTGATCTTTGAATGAATACATTCATAGTTTGTCTCGCCCTGTATTATGAAAACAAAGACAGTTTATGTAATATAATGCTTTGTGTTAGATTTCTACCTCCTGTGCGGCCGTTTGTATTAAATTTGAGAGTTGTCCAGTCGTCGGCTTTAGCCCCCACGTAGGAAATACGGGGGTGTTCGGGATGGAATCTAAACACTCTTGATCCAATTATTTGGTCCTTGAAGGAGGTGTTTAGCGCAATGAACAAGGCAATCGGACTATAATGCTTTATCACCCTCACTTAGCCATAGGAGTTCAATAATAAAGTTTTAGGCGCAGCCCCTGGTATTCAGAAGTCCGAATTGGGGGATTCTGTAAACACCTGATCAGATAAAAACCGATTCATCGCGTAATGCGGAAAAAACCTCTAGCGATTTGAAACCTCCGAAGAGCTGACCGGCTCTCGCCACATCATGACAGTCAGTTTTCGGCTTTCTCTACTGAGGTGCTCATCTGGATGAACCAGGGCACAATCGCAGTAGTTCTCCCTTTACTACCCTAGCCGATATAGCGGAACGTAAGGTAGTAAGCACAGGAGCCGGGCAACCCAACTATTGACCAAAGACATGATTCGGAGCCAATGCATATAATGCTAAATTCAGGGTGTCGGACTATACTGTAAAAAGTGTTCAGACTTTGTTGTCGTATAGCGGGGCGCTATGAAACCCCTGGAAAATGTACACTCTGGTACGGGTGCTATCTGATAAGATTTATTAGCAAAGAATAAAGGAAAACAGAAAAGGAGCAAAAATAATGAGCTAGGGCCGCAGAATTTGGGCCGCGAACTGTTTTCATTGCAATTTTATTATTACGTCAAAGCGCATTGATACAAATAGTGCGTTAAGCAACAGGCTATTTAACATGCCAAAAAACCAAGGAAGAGCTGCATGTGGGTCCTGAAAACAGGTAGAGTGACTGTTAACGAAACCACCTTGAAATTCCCCAATACGCTTGTGCTTCTTGCCATCTTGGCGTATTTGTCCTTCGAGAGGACCGGTGATCTAGCCATCAAGGAAGGTCTATGGAAAATAAACCGAAAAAAAGGAAACAATTAAAGTATATGTTTCCGGGAGCGTTCGAGCCGTATTGTGGGTCACCGGCTAGTTATACCTCCGTCTATGCCCATGGTATTTTGAGTGCGTAGTTATGTACGGACGGTACTAGTGCCGCCACCTGATCGGCACTGGGATGGAGGCCGAATTGCTAATCAAGCTCCTGACGAGCCGAGCTGTCATGCTGCAGGATGGTCCGAACTCTCTTGACAGTGTCCGGGAGCTTGGCCGCCGAATTAAGGTTCTGCTTAAGAAGGCCGCTCTGTACTTCTGCTGCTAAGGCAGGGGTGTGCTCTTCTGTATGGAGGGAGCGTTTCGTGTTTCCATTAACTATTATGATGTCGCGTGGCCCGGGCATCTTGAGCTTGAGGTAGGCATAATGAGGCACCGCATTGAATCGAGCAAATGCGGTTCGTCCGAGCAGTGCATGATAGCCGCTGCGAAAAGGGACGATGTCGAAGATTAAATCCTCGCTTCTGAAGTTGTCCGGGGATCCGAAGACAACCTCTAGCGTAATTGAGCCCGTACAGCGAGCCTCTACACCTGGTATGACTCCTTTAAAAGTGGTCTTTGTGGGCTTGATCCGTGATGGGTTAATGCCCATTTTGCGCACTGTATCCTGATAGAGCAGGTTTAGGCTGCTGCCGCCGTCCATAAGGACTCACGTTAGGTGGAATCCGTCAATTATTGGGTCGAGGACCAATGCAGCTGAACCGCCATGATGGATACTGGTCGGATGGTCCATCGATCAAAAGTGATCGGGCAGGACGACCATGGACTAAATTTTGGGGTGACTGGCTCTATCGCATAGACGTCCCTGAGCGCGCGCTTGCGCTCCCTCTTGGGGATGTGTGTAGCATATATCATGTTCACCGATTTGACCTGGGGGGAAACTTCTTTTGTCCCCCTGTGTTCGGTTGCCGGGGCTCCTCGTCATCATCCTTGCTTTGCGAATTCTTTGTTCTCGGCATTTAACTTGCCGACCTGTTTAAAAACCCAACAATCTCTGTTGGTATGATTGGCTGGTTTATCAGAGGTGCCATGCATTTGGCACGAACGATCGAGTATGCGATCGAAGCTTGATGGTCCCTGATTGTTTCTTTTATATGGCTTCTTCCGCTGACCGGATGTGGAACCACTGAATCCGGCATTGACTGTCGTGTCATCGGTGTTGTCACCATTACTTCGGCGTTTGTGTCTACTGCGTCGGAGCTTGCTGTTGCTATTTTTGGCCTCGGAGGTGCCCGCGTCACTTGCTGTATTTTTGCTACGGGCCAGCCAACTATCCTCTCCCGCACAGAAGCGGGTCATGAGTGCCGTAAGGGCTGCCATGGATTTTGGCTTTTCCTGGCCAAGGTGGCGGGCGAGCCATTCGTCACGGATGCTATGTTTAAAGGCCTCTAGGGCTTCGGCATCCGGACAGTCGATGATCTGGTTCTTTTTAGTTAGGAACCTAGTCCAGAATTTCCTGGCTCACTCTCCAGGTTGCTGGATTATGTGACTTAAGTCATCAGCGTCTGGTGGCCGGACATAAGTACCTTGGAAGTTGTCAAGGAAAGCTTCTTCCAAGTCCTCCCAGCTGCCAATGGAATTTTCAGGCAGACTGTTTAGCTAGTATCGAGCTGGCCCTTTGAGTTTTAGTGGGAGGTATTTGATGGCGTGAAGATCATCCCCGCGGGCCATGTGGATGTGGAGAATGGAATCCTTGATCCATACCGCAGGATCGGTTGTTCCATCGTATGATTCGATGTTTACGGGTTTGAATCCTTCTGGGAATTCATGATCCATTACTTCGTCAGTGAAGCAAAGAGGGTGTGCGGCGCCTCTATAGCGGGCCGCATCGCGACGTAGCTCCGATGGAGTCCGTCTGCGGTTTTCGGCCCGGGCGTGACTAGGTTTGTCACATCCTAATAGATAGCCGTCCTCGCGTGTCAAGGCACGTCCTCGCGATCCGTAGATTGATCTTGTATATCCTACTGTACTTTCCAGGTCTTGACGAAGGTCATATGTATAGCCCCGAACTGTCTTATCCCTGCCTTTACGGCGAGGTGGGGCAATCTGGTTTTCGGCTCGGGTTGCCGTTTTATCCCGACCGCGCGGTGGCCGATCAACCGCATTGCGTGATGCTGGTGCGGGCTCTGGCGCCTCATCATCGAACTGAGGTAGCAATTTGTGCTTCAGGTAACTTTTGGCTGGGTGTTTAAGACCGTATTCCTCGGCTGCCAGGACATCGGTCCATCTGTCATTGAGCAAGTCTTGATCAGCTTGAAGCTGTTGCTGCTTCTTTTTCAGGCTCCTCGCAGTGGCTATTAGCTGAAGCTTAAAGCACTCCTGCTCGAGAGGTTCCTCAGGCACGATGAAGTCTTCGTTGCCGAGGCTCACCTCCTCCTCGGAGAGCGGATGGTAACTACCGTCCTCCGAGTCTTCTTCTATGGCCTGTTCATCAGGGCTGACTTGCCCATTTTCCCGATTGTCTCGTTCGGCAGTTTGTTCGTCGGGTTCCTCTGTGTCTTCGGCACCATCTGGAGTGTTGTCGTTTCCTGTGCCGGTGTTGCTGTCTCTACTGCGGCACGATTTAGAGCGGCGCCGCTGATGCCGGCGCTTTGGTTGTGTCTTAGGAGGCTCCTCCTTCGCTGGGTTTTCCTTGTCATCGCCGCTATTATTTTTCTGCGTATCTACCATGTATACGTCATATGAGGAAGTGGTCGTCCATCGTCCAGTGAACGGCGGGTTTTGGGCATCTTCATCTCCGGCATCGTCGTCCATACCGTCAATGTCTTCGGAGTCATAGTCAAGCATGTTGGTTAAGTCTTCGACAGTGGCTATGAAGTGGGTGGCGGGTGGGAAGCGAAATTATCCTCCATCATCAGCCACCAGTTCAAACCGGACATAATTCGGCTGTGAGTCCCCCGCCAAGGACAGATTTCTTAATGAACATAGCACATCACCCAAGGGCGAATGCTGGAAGATGTCTGCGGCGCTGAATTCAAAGATCGGTAATCGATCAAGTTCGGTGTCCGCAGACTCACTTGGTTCGGAACTTATAGCCAGAGACGAGTCCGGAATTCCGGTGACACAGATATCGGGTGATGTGAAGACTACGCGCGGCTCCAAGGTCGCGGAATCTGCGACCTCCGTGGCGGGGTTAAGCCTCCCGTCCTCGGAGGGTGCGGTCTGCTCTGGATCTAAAGCCAGAGCAGTTACGGAACCCATCTCCTGGATGCGGTCCGATGACAGATCTAAGTCATGTTCATCCGGGCAACAAGGGGCGGTCGCCGTTGTCTCAAATCCGTCGAAGATCAAGTCTCCACGGATGTCCGTGACGTAGTTCAAGCTTCCGAATCTGACCTGACATCCAGGGGCGTAGCTATTGATCTGCTCCAGATGGCCAAGCGAGTTGGCCCGCAGTGCGAAGCCGCCGAACATGAAGATCTATCCGGGGAGGAAGGTTTCTCCTTGGACAACATTGTCATTGACGTTTGTCGAGGCCATCAAACCTTTTGGGGACGGCACAGTGGAACTCTCAATGAAAGCACCAATGTCGGTGTCAGAACCGGCGGATCTCGGGTAGGGGGTCCCAAACTGTGCGTCTAAGGTCGATGGTATAGGAGACAGGGGACACGACGTTTACCCAGGTTCGGGCCCTCTCTATGGAGGTAATACCCTACTTCCTGCTTGATTGATCTTGATGAATATGAGTATTACAAGAGTTGATCTACCACGAGATCGTACTGGCTAAAACCCTAGAAGTCTAACCTGTATGACTATGGTAATGAGTATTCGGTCCTATAGACCTAACCCTCCGGTTTATATAAACACCGGAGGGATCTAGGATTACAAAAAGTCGGTTACAGATAAGGGAATCTTCATATTTGATTGCCAAGCTTGCCTTCCACGCCAAGGAGAGTCCCGTCCGGACACGGGTGCAGTCTTCGGTCTTTGTATCTTCACAGCTCATCAGTCTGGCCCATGGCTAACAGGCCGGATGCCCGAGGACCCCTTAGTCCAGGACTCCCTCAGTAGCCCCTGAACCTGGCTTCAATGACGAGGAGTCCGGCGCGCAAATTTGTATTCGGCATTGCAAGGCGGGTTCCCCTCTTTCCGGATGCTTCACAATGGTCTTCGGATGATCGAGTTCAGCTCGCCAATCCTCTGGCAACTTTTTACAACATGACATCACGTCAGTCCGGTCATTATTTCGAACCGTTTTTTTCCGCCTACTGCCCCGCGTTCCAAGACGCGGTTGTCATTGGCACGTCTTGTCCAAGCAAAGATCGTGTCCTCTTATTAAGGGATTCTTTATCGACACGGACGTGGGTAACCCAACCGTCTTTAGGGTACAACTCCTTGGGAATAGGCAGGCTTTAAGGCCCAGGAGGAGGCGTTCGATATTCACGGCCTTCATAAAGGGGTACAGACCCGTCTTTCTTCCCCACGCTTGCTTCTTCCTCAACCCTTACTACCTCGAGTTCCAACACCCAGGTTTCAAGCGCCGCAAGCCTCAGTCATGTCCGGATCCAGCCGTCGAGGCTGGTGGGTGGCTTCTTCTGTCACAGAGGAGGATATCGCGAAGCTTCGGGCGGCTTCCCACGGTGAGAGGGTTGTGTTTGTTTCCCACTTCCTCCAAGGACTAGGGTTTGCCCTTAATCCCTTCGTCCGGGGGCTCATGTTCTATATGGACTAGATTTTCACGATCTCGCCCCGAACTCTATTCTTCTCATCTCGTCGTTTACCGTCACGTGCGAAGCCTTCCTTAGAACTCCTCCACACTTCAGCTTGTGGCTCAAGACCTTCAATGTGAAGCCGCGAGTGATGGAGGGGAGCAGGCGGAGTGCGGTGGAGCCTTAGTGAGCAAACTTACCAGCACTGTTTGGCTAAGAGGATCCTCCACAGAATCTTCTGACTTATGGCACCATGAGTGGTTCTATATCACCGAGCCCCGTGGTTCCAAGTGGGCGACTGCAACTGCGTTCCGATCCAGCCCCCAATTCAGCTTGCATCATGGATTAACAAGGGGTTGGACTGGGGACCAGTTGACGAAGTGCGGACTCTGCAGAGCCGCATCCGAAGCTATTGAGAAGGATATTGATCTTGTCAACATTATTCAGGTAATGCTAGTCCGCCGGACCCTACCGTGCCAGCGACGGCCTCTCCGCATGTGGGAGTTTAATCCAGAAGGGTCGCGGACTCTTCAGCACTTCCTCGGCACCACGCACGAGGGAATGTGGAAATTATTTTTTGGGAAACGAAAGCGGTGGCCGGACACCACCGAAGATATTGGTCTTGACTGCAACCATCCGGACACCTTGGTAAGCACTCAATTCCCGAACACCTTTTAGTCGAACGTACCATAATAGGGTACTGAGCAAACAATATTTTTCCAGGGCTGGATAAAGAAAGTGGAACGAATCAGGTGTCCGGCTCCCCTTCCAAAAGACTCAGCGGACGCCGTGCTAACGAGGATGCTGGCCCCGACTCCATACCTGGTGCTGATGAAGGAGGGCAAGAACATGGAGACTAGAGGTGACCCTTGTTCTGGAGACGGGTTAGATATTGTGTCCGGGGAAATCAAAGTTTCTTCGCCCAAAGACAAAGGCGCAGGAGGAGCGAACATCCCCTCACCCCTTGGCAAGAAAGGGCTGCCTCCGAAGACCGGGAGGGGAGGTCTCCCAAGAGAGGAAAAATGCCATCGTCGGGCGGCTCGGGCTTGGCAAGCGAGATTGTCGCGCGGTTCCATTATGAGGACAAGCCTCCAACTAAATCATAAGTGGAGCAGGGTGCTTTAAACATATCCTGCTTCTTTCTTGTTACCGAAGTAGCATCTAATATATATATATATCTTCGCAGCTCGGTGCACAGTTGTCCTCAGTAATCTTCTTCCTCGGGAGACCTTCTCCCAGAGATGATGGAAAGTGATACGCCTCCCCTGACCTCCTCACCCAACAGGGCGGACGACTTTGAGGTGTCGTCGCGGAGGGTTTCTCCCGACCGACAAGCAGTGCGGGGGGCGAAGAGAACCTTACCCGAAGGTGGTCCATCTGTTGCTCGGGGTTCGGGGGCCAACAATGAAGGTCCCAGGCTATCCGGTTTACAGCAAGAGATGATTCTGGAAATGAGTGAACGGGTTCCTTCAAAGGAAGGCCGCACTCCTGCGGCGGCTTCCGAAGATCTAGAAGCACCGGATATGTTGACGAGCCTGCTGCGACAAGCGTCTGTCTCAGAGGAACACCGTGCCCTGATGGGTACGGTGGTCGAGAGGGTACTGTCCGTGAGGAGCGGATTGAATGAAGCCTTTTCGGGCCTGCTAAGAGGCTTTGAGGTTTGTGATATAATTTTTCCAACTATACCTTAAGCGCAAAATGCACCTGTGTATAGGTAGTAGCCCCTGAGACTCGGGTTGCCTTCCCAAGGGAGGCGATCGGAGGATCAAAAAGATATGCTCAGGTAACAATCTTATGTAATTGGAACACAGGTCGTTTCCCCCCCGGCGACTGTCCGGACTACGGAGGTAGCTGAGCTACAGCGGAAGCTTGATGTGGCAGTGGATGACATTGCGTTAATCAATATGCGTCTTGACGAGTCGCAAGGTATGTATTCGGAGCAGCCTGTACACATACATATTTGTAATATAAGCATGACGCTGAAGTTTGCATACTGGGATATGCATGGCTGCAGATGGTGCCGCCGCCATTGAGATTCTTTGCGCGGAGCTGGCCCGGGCCAAGGAGCAGGCCCGGTTCAGTAATGTGGCTGCCGAAAAGGCATCGGCTGAATTAAAGGCCGAACAAGCTGCTCGGTGCCAAGACGAGGAAAAAATATCCATGATGGCGCTCGAACTAAAAAATGCTACTAGCCGCTGTGAATTCCTTGAGAAGGAGAATGAAGCCAAAACGGTTGAACTTGACCAGGCCTTACGAGAGGCGAGAGAAGCGCGGTCTGAATCCAGAGCAGCCCGTGAGGAGATCCGGCAAGCTGCCGAGATTGCGGCCGGTAAGCCCTTTTTGCTGCACACTAAGTTCGGAGATCCGAACTATGCTCAGCTTAACCAAGTGTGGAGTTCTCCGGACGAGTTTTTAGACTTGCCGAAGAGTTCTTCCGATGCGGCGCAGTTTTACCGAGTGCAAGAGGGGTATGCAACGGAGAAGCTTTTCTGGTCACAATTTGGTGCGTCAACGCGCCCTTTGTTGCTGAATGAACTGATGTCCCAACGGGCCGAGCTTCATAGGATATCCGGCGCTGCCATCAAGAGCGTCATAATCCAGCTGTGGCCGACTGAGCCTATTCCGAATAGCTACTTTGGCTTGGTGCAGCGGCTTGTTGATGCGGTGCCACGTATCGATGCTGTGAGGCGAACGGCGTGCATTGAGGGTGCACGGATGGCCTTTGCCCGTGTCAAGACATACTGGGGGAAGATGAAGGCCATCGATGTTGCAGCGAAGAGTCCACCCAAGGGCAAGGACCATCATGCACCGGAGCATTATTTTGAAGACGTCTTAGAGGCTGCCCGCTTGATAGAGGGTCAATGCTCGAAAAACATAGTATTCGAGTGAGGTGTAAGGGAATTGTAAAAGACAATTTTATATTTAATCTATTTTATGTTTTGCTCGAAAGCTTTTTGTTCCTCCTGTGCGGCCGTTTGTATATAACCTGAAAGTTTTACAGTCGTCGGCTTTAGCCCCCTCGTAGGAAGTACGGGGGTGTTCGGAAAAGCATTTGATCACTCTTGACCCAACGTCTTGGTCCATGAAGGAGGTGACAATGCGGCGAACCAGGCAATCAGACTATAGGGCGTTAACACTTTCACTTAGCCATAGGAGTTTTATGGTGGGTCTACGATATAGCCCCTGGTATGTACGCGGCTTATTTTTAATACGATGCGTTGTACAGATGATCTGAAAAATATCCTAGGTATAACACGGAGAGAATCGCTAAAGATTCTGATAAGTCATCGAGTGGTTGACCAGCTCTCGCCGCATCATGACAGTCAGTTTTCGGCTTTCTCTACTGAGGTGCTTGACCAGATGAACCGGAAGCACAATCGCAGTAGTTCTCCCTTTACTACCCTAGCCGATAGAGCGGAACGTAGGGTAGCAAGCACAGGAGCCGGGCAACCCAACTATTGACCCAAGACATGATTCAGAGCTGATGCATATAAGGCCAAACTCGTGACGCCGAAGTACGCTATAAAGCTGTTCGGACTTGCCGGCAACTCATTTGTTCCCATACCGAGCCCCTGGCGAGTTATGCCAAGGTGTGTGTGTAAAACAACCACAGGAGAAAAAAATCGGGTCGATTAGGAAAAAGTCAACATTGGACGTTGGTTACGTGTACTGGGAGCTGAGTGATATGCCGATAATTATATAGATAACAAAGCCGCAACCCAGGGGTCGAAGGCGGAGGAAAAAGGCACTTTACAGGCTCGGAATAGAGAGCTCGGTCTAGAAAAAGTTATTTTGGACCTCCTGTCGCACGTCTGCGCCGCCTGTCCTCGATTAAGGGATTCCTTGATAGGAATAACCCTTGGATGATTGTACGAACCCGAACTCTGGTAGAGTCCTCGGGGTGACCGGCCCTTGAGCTACCTGTGGAGGGGATAATAAAAAGGAAAAAAGGGCAGTTAGAAAAGTAGGGGGATTTGCAGGCACACCCGCATTGTGCTTCCGCGAGTGCCCGGGGTATTTCAAGTGCATAATTATGTATGCGCGGTACCCCTTCGAAGGCATATTAGGCGAACGAAGGAAGCCGAATTGCTAATCCAATATGGACATTGATCGGTCATGTTGAATGGAGACCGGCAGCGTGATGGCCGACGTGGTATGCGGCGTGATAAGGCTGCTGTGTAGTTCGGCTGAGGTAGCCGTAGTATGATCTCCTGTATGGAGGGAGTGTTCCGTGCGCTCACCTCTAGGGGTGTGTGTCACGTATACCATGTTTACTGTTTTTGCTTCGGGGGGAAATTGCTTCTGACCCCCGGTATTTGGTTGGTCGATCTCTTCGTCGTCCCTATCGCCGGGAGGCCTCTTCCCCTTGTGTTCGGCATTGAGCTTGCCGGCCTGCATGAAGACCCAACAGCTTGTGTTGGTATGATTAGCTGGTTTATCGGGGTGGCCATGAATCTGGCAGGGTCGATCCAATATCCTATCTAGATTGGATGGTCCATCTCTGTTTGCCTTGAATGGCTTTTTCCGTTGACCGGATTTGGGACTGCTGAACCCGGCGTTGACCGCTGTGTCGCGTGATCTTTCATTATCATTCGACTTTTGTGTTTGCTGCGTCGTGGCTTGCCATTGCCATCTCGGATTTCGGAGGTGCCCGGTTCGCAGGCGCTGTTGCTTCTACGAGCAAGCCAGCTATCTTCTCCCGCGCAAAAGCGGGTCATTAGAGCGGTAAGGGCTGTCATGGATTTAGGTCTTTCTTGGCATCCGGTGGCCGGACATATGTTCCTTGGAAGTTGTCGTGAAAGGCATCTTCCAAATCTTCCCAGCTGCCAATAGACTTTTCCGGCAGACTGTTTAACCAGTACCGAGCTAGTCCTTTGAGTTTAAGTGGTAGGTATTTGATGGCATGAAGGTCATCTCCGCGGGCCATGTGGATATGGAGGAGAAAGTCCTCGATCCATACCACGGGATCCGTTGTTCCGTCATATGATTCGATATTCATGGGTCTAAACCCGTCTGGGAATTCATGCTCCATTACTTCGTCTGTGAAGCAAATAGGGTGTGCGGCGCCTTTATAGTGGGCCACACTGCAACGTACCTCCGATGGAGTCTGTTTGTAGTTTTCGGCTCGGGCGTGGCTAGGTTTGTCACGTCCGAATAAGTAGCCGTCGTCGCGTGTCCAAGCACGTCCCCGCGATCCATAGATCGATCTTGTGTGTCCTGCTCTACTGTCCAAGTCCTGTCGACGGTTGTATGTACAACCCTGAGCTGTTTTATTCTTGCTTTTACGGCGAGGCGTGGCGGTCTGGTGTTCGGCTTGAGTTGTCGCTTTATCCTGACCGCGTGGCGGTTGGTCGGCCGCGTTTGTGCGATGATGGTACAGGCTCCAGCGCCTCGTCATCAAACTGACGTAACAATTTGCGCTTCGGGTAATTTTTGGCTGGGCCGTTGAGGCCGTATTCTTCGGCAGCCAGGACTTCGGTCCATCTATCATTGAGCAGATCTTGGTCAGCTTCAAGCTGCAGCTGCTTCTTTTTTAGGCTCCTTGCAGTGGCTATTAGCCGGCGTTTAAAGCACTCCTACTCGAGAGGTTTTTCAGGCACGATGAATTCCTCGCTGCCGAGGCTCTCCTCTTCCTTAGAGAGCGGAAGATAATTATCCTCCGAATCTTCATGTATGGCCAGTTCATCAGGGCTACCATGCCCGTCCTCCCATTCATCCTGTTCAGAGATTGCCCCGACAGGGTCTTCATTGTCTTCGGCTTCGTCTGGAGTATTATTTTCTCCGGTGCCGGTGTTGTTGTCTTTTGTATGATGTGACTTAGACCGGCGTCGCTGGCGCCGGTGCCGAGGCTGTGTCCCGGGAGGTTTGTCCTTAACTGGATCCTCTTTGTCATCGTTGTTAGTTTCCTTAGGTGTATCCACCATGTATACGTCATATGAAGAAGTGGTCGTCCAGCGTCCGGTAAGCGGCGGGTTTTGGCCCTGCTCCTCATTGGCATCGTCGTCCATACCGTCGATGTCGTTGGAGCCGTAATCAAGCACGTCGGTTAAGTCTTCGACAGTGGCTATGAAGTGGGTGGCGGGTGGGAAGCGGAATTCCTCCCCATCATCAGCCTCAAGTTCAAACCGAACATAATTCGGCTGTGAGTCCCCCACCAGGGACAGATTCTTTAATGAGTTTAGCACATTGCCAAAGGGCGAGTGTTGGAAGATGTCTGCGGTGCTAAACTCAAAGATCGATAAGCGATCAAGTTCGGCGTCCGCGGATGCACATGGCTCTGTATTTATGACCAGAGACGAGTCCCGAGTTCTGGTAACCAAGACACCGTGTGATTTTAGGTCTATGTTCGGCTCCAACGCCATGGAATCTGTGGCCTCCGCAGTGGGATTGAGCCTCCCGTCCTTGGATGGCGCAATATGCTCCGGATCTACGGCCAGAGCAGTTACAGGAGTAATCTCCTGGATGCGATCCAATGACAGATTTAGGTCATGTTCATCGGGGTGATCAGGAGCGATCGCCGCGGTCTCGAATCCAGCGAAGATCAAGTTTCCACGAACGTCTGCAACGTAGTTCAAGTTCCCGAATCTGACCTGATGGCCAGGGGCGTAGCTGTCGATCTGCTCCTAATGGCCAAGCGAGTTGGCCTGCAGTGTGAAGCCGCCGAATACGAAGATCTATCCGGGGAGGAAAGTTTCTCCTTGGACAACATTGTTGTTGATGATTGAAGGGGCCATCAAACCTTTTGGGGACGACACAGTGGAACTCTCAATGAAAGCACCAATGTCGGTGTCAAAACCGGCGGATCTCGGGTAGGGGGTCCCGAACTGTACGTCTAAGGTCGATGGTAACACGAGACAGGGGACACGATGTTTACCCAGGTTCGGGCCCTCTCTATGGAGGTAATACCCTACTTCCTGCTTGATTGATGTTGATGAATATGATTATTACAAGAGTTGATCTACCACGAGATCGTAGTGGCTAAAACCCTAGAAGTCTAGCCTGTATGACTATGGTAATGAGTATTCGGTCCTATAGACCTAACCCTCCGGTTTATATGAACACCAGAGGGATCTAGGGTTGCAAAAGGTCAGTTACAGAGAAGGGAATCTTCATATTTGATTGCCAAGCTTGCCTTCCACGCCAAGGAGAGTCCAGTCCGGACACGGTTGCAGTCTTCGGTCTTCGTATCTTCACAGCCCATCAGTCCGGCCCATGGCTAACATGTCGTACGCCCGAGGACCCCTTGGTCCAGGACTCCCTCAATGTTACTTGACCATGACGAACCTACAAACAACGAGGAAGCGATGATGAGCCCAGATTCCACGAAATGGCTTGAGGCCATGAAATCTAAGATGGGATCCATGTATGAGAACAAAGTGTGGACTTTGGTTGACTTGCCCGATGATCAGCAAGCCATCAAGAATAAATGGATCTTCAAGAAGAAGACTGACGCTGACGGTAATGTTACTATCTACAAAGCTCGACTTGTTGCGAAAGGTTTTCGGCAAGTTCAAGGAGTTGACTACGTTGAGACATTCTCACCCGTAGCGATGCTGAAGTCCGTCCGAATCATGGTAGCAATTGCTGCATTTTATGATTATGAAATTTGGCAAATGGATGCAAAGACTGCATTGCTGAATGGATTTCTGGAAGAAGAGTTATATATGATGCAACCTGAAGGTTTTATCGATCCAAAGGATGCTAATAAAGTGTGCAAGCTCCAGCGATCCATTTATGGACTGGTGCAAGCATCTCGGAGTTGGAATAAACATTTTGATAGTGTGATCAAAGGATATGGTTTTATACAGACTTTTGGAGAAGCCTGTATTTACAAGAAAGTTAGTGGGAGCTCTGTAGCATTTCTAATATTATATGTGGATGACATATTGTTGATTGGAAATGATATAGAATTTCTGGATAGCATAAAAGGATACTTGAACAAGAGTTTTTCAATGAAAGACATCGGTGAAGCTACTTATATATTGGGCATCAAGATCCATAGAGATAGATCGAGACGCTTAATTGGACTTTCACAAAGCACATACCTTGATAAAGTTTTGAAGAACTTCAAAATGGATGAGGCAAAGAAAGGGTTCTTGCCTGTGTTACAAGGTGTGAAGTTGAATCAGACTCAATGCCCGACCACTGCAGAAGATAGAGAGAAAATGAAAGTTGTTCCCTATGCTTCAGCCATAGGCTCTATCATGTATGCAATGCTGTGTACCAGACCTGATGTGTGCCTTGCTATTAGTTTAGCAGGGAGGTACCAAAGTAATCCAGGAGTGGATCACTGGACAGCGGTCAAGAACATCCTGAAATACCTGAAATGGACTAAGGATATGTTTCTCATTTATGGAGGTGACAAAGAGCTCGTCGTAAATGGTTACGTTGATGCAAGCTTTGACAGTGATCCGGATGACTCTAAGTCACAAACCGGATACATATTTATATTGAACGGTGGAGCTGTCAGTTGGTGCAGTTCTAAACAAAGCGTCGTGGCGGGATCTACGTGTGAAGCGGAGTACATAGCTGCTTCAGAAGCAGCAAATGAAGAAGTCTGGATGAAGGAGTTCATATCCGATCTAGGTGTCATACCTCATGCATCGGGTCCAATGAAAATCTTTTCTGACAATACTGGTGCAATTGCCTTGGCAAAGGAATCCAGATTTCACAAGAGAACCAAGCACATCAAGAGACGCTTCAATTCCATCCGCGAGGGAGACATAGAGATTTGCAAGATACATACGGATCTGAATGTTGCAGACCCGTCGACTAAGCCTCTCTCACGAGCAAAACATGATCAGCACCAAGACTCCATGGGTGTTAGAATCATTACTGTGTAATCTAGATTATTGACTCTAGTGCAAGTGGGGGACTGAAGGAAATATGCCCTAGAGGCAATAATAAAGTTGTTATTTATATTTCCGTATATCATGATAAATGTTTATTATTCATGCTAGAATTGTATTAACCAGAAACTTAGTACATGTCTGAATACATAAACAAATAGAGTGTCACCAGTATGCCTCTACTTGACTAGCTCGTTGAATCAAAGATGGTTAAGTTTCCTAGCCATGGACATGTGTTGTCATTTGATTAATGGGATCACATCATTACAGAATGATGTGATTGACTTCACCCATTCCGTTAGCTTAGCACTTGATCGTTTACTATGTTGCTATTCCTTTCTTCATGACTTATACATGTTCCTATGACTATGAGATTATGCAACTGCCGAATACCGGAGGAACATTTTGTGTGCTACCAAACATCACAACGTAACTGGGTGATTATAAAGGTGCTCTACATGTGTCTCCGATGGTACTTGTTGAGTTGGCATAGATCGAGATTAGGATTTGTCACTCCGATTGTCAGAGAGGTATCTTTGGGCCCTCTCGATAATGCACATCACTATAAGCCTTGCAAGCAATGAGACTAATCAGTTAGTTGCGGGATGGTGCATTACGGAACGAGTAAAGAGACTTGCCGGTAACGAGATTGAACTAGCTATTGAGATACCGATGATCGAATCTCGGGCAAGTAACATACCGATGACAAAGGGAACAACGTATGTTGTTATGCGGTTTGACCGATAAAGATCTTCGTAGAATATGTGGGAGCCAATATGAACATCCAGTTGGTTATTGACCGGAGATGAGTCTCGGTCATGTCTACATAGTTCTCGAACCCGTAGGGCCCGCACGCTTAAAGTTTGGTGACGATCGGTATTATGAGTTTATGTGTTTTGATGTACCGAAGATAGTTCGGAGTCCCAGATGTGATCACGGACATGACGAGGGGTCTTGAAATGGTCGAGACATAAAGATTGATATATTGGATGACTATATTCGGACACCGGATGAGCTCCGGGGGTCACCGGATAATTATCGGAGTGCTGGGGGGTTAACGGAAACCCCGGGGGAACTAATGGGCCAACTGGGGCCTTGTGAGAGAGAGGAGGGGGCCTTAGGGCTGGCCGCGGGCCCTCCTTGAGGAGTCCGAATTGGACAAGAAGGGGGCGGCGCCCCCTCTTTCCCTCCCTCTCTCCCTCTCCTTCCTTCCACCTTTCCCCTCCTAGTTGGACTAGGAAAGGGGGAGTCCTACTCCTACTAGGAGGAGGACTCCTCCCCTCCTTGGCGCGCCCTAGGGCCGGCCGGCCTCCCCCCTTGCTCCTTTATATACAGGGGCAGGGGGGCACCCTAGGACACACAAGTTGGTCATTGATCTCTTAGCCGTGTGCGGTGCCCCCCTCCACCATAATCCACCTCGGTCATATCGTTGCAGTGCTTAGGCGAAGCCCTGCGCCGGTAGCTTCATCATCACCGTCATCACGCCGTCGTGCCGACGAAGCTCTCCCTCGACACTCAGCTGGATCGAGAGTTCATGGGACATCACCGAGCTGAACGTGTGTAGGTCGCGGAGGTGTCGTACTTTCGGTACTGTCGTGGTTTTGTCACGGCAGATGTCCTTAGTGTCAGGACTTAGTCGCGAGGCCAATGCATCTATGTGGTAGCTTGAGAGGGGTTGAGCGGAATCGAGAGACGCAACACAAGACAAGGATTTAGACAGCTTCGGGCCCCGGGAAACATCATCCGGTAACAACCCTACATGTTGTTTGAGGCTAGGTCTCATTATGATCACGAGGGAGTCGCCGGTAAACCGGCTCTTTGTGTCTAGCCCTAGAGATTGTTTCTTTTTGCTTGTCCTCTTTGGGGAGCCCTGCTCCTCCTTATATATGTTGAAGGGGCGGGTTACATGTGGAGTCCTATTAGGATTAGGACTAGTCTACCTTCTAATACAAACCGGATACAAGTCCGGGTCTTAACTCCTTGTAAGGTAAATATTCCTCATGCCTTTCCTCTTAAACCGGCCCACCATTAACATAAACCGGCCTTCTGGTCCTTGGGCCTTGTCATCCGTCCGCTGCCCGCCGGGTTACCAGTGCATCATAATGTCCAGGCAGGTTGCTTGTAAACCGTCTGGTCAGGGCGGGTCGCCAGTAAATCGCCAAGTGTCAACCGGATCTCAAGTAAACCGCCAAGCCCGACCGGGTTATACTTCCGGCCGGGTTACGCCGCGGGGTATAGATGATCCGTATGAGCCGTGTCAGCAACTCGGCCAATGGTTCCTTCCAACTGGCTATTTAAAATTAACCAAACTGTAATGGCGGCGACTTGCGTGCCTGCCTGTTGATCCATCCAGTGCAGACGGCGGTTGATGATAATTTGCCTCCAATTTGAAAGAAAACTGGGCTACCCAAGCTGTGACTTGCTTTATACTCAATAAACAGCTCATGCAGACAGGTGCGGCCCGGTATGTTGATGTAGACCAGGCCGCGAGAGACGGACAGCAAAGACGACCGCAGCATCAGAGGCAACATAGATGAGTCGGCCACGGTGTTGTATGCCGGCGCGGACAAGCAAATTGTCCTCCTCATTGTAAACCGGTGCGGACGCGTGAACCGGCCGCGAGAGCGGATGGGTGAGTCGTCCGTGGCGTTGTAAGCCGGTGTGGACGCGCGAGTCAATCACAGACGCAGTCCCGGCTAGTTGATGTAGACCGGGCCGTACGGGCGGCGGCTTGTGCGCGTCCATTCATCGGGTAATATGTTACAGACTATCGCCGGGCGGAATATTGTCAGTCCATGCTCCATACCCATGGTATAAACCATATTTGTAGTGAATGATTGTCATGTATATAAAAATACACAGATCAAAGTAATTGTTCTTTGACAAAATAATACGTGCTAATAAAATAAACTTAGATGGATGTCACCTGATTCATCTGGATGATCTGTATATGAAATTTGTGCACGTAGTAATAGTAATGCTCCATACTTTTGTCTGGACGTGAATTAATAATAGCTTTTTAGCTCCACGTAATGTTGATGGAGCTCCACAGCATGTCAGCACCTTTCTTTGACAACATTTTGCAACGTGACCCTGTCCTTCTTTGAATCTCACTGTTCCTTTATTCTTTTAATCCTCACATGACGTGAATGAGTCTCCTTTGGCAAACCCATATTTTGTCCTCCGCGTTTCAGCCTCATCTTTTGCTGATCACAAACCATCACATACTCCTCAAGATTTGTCTTGCAAGGCACTAAGATGCACAATCTCCTCTTGACACTTCAATTTCTGCCTCACTGATTAAGGAGGACTGCTTACACAATTCTTCTTTTATTCCTTCAAAATCCTCCATTACTGATCTGAGCTCATCCTTTAAACTGACTAATTTGCTGAAAAAATATTCTCCAGTCTCCTTTGTCTGCAGCAGAGGCGAACTCGGCTCAAAGCGGACCGCGGCGGCTCAGTAAGCGCGGGCGGCGGGTTACGGCAACTTGGAGTGGTGCGACGCGGGAGATGGCGCAGGGCCGGACATGGCCGCGGTTGCTGCTGCTCGAGGGCAGCGCGAAGTGAGGCGCCTGGCCCGAGGCCAAGGAGAAACCCAGTAATGGCAAGGAGAAACCACGACGGGTTAGCGCAACGGCTCAAGCTAGCGACTTAAAGGCCGTGGGCGGGTCTCGGCCGTGGAGGTAGCAGGCTCTGGTGGCTCACGGACGTGAGAGGAGGTTCGGGGCCGGCGCGCTATCTTGCCAGAGGAGAGGGCGATGCAGGTGCGCTGCAGTGGAAAAGGCGGTGCTCAGTACGGAGGTCAGGCCGGTCTGAAACGGCCGTTTGACCCGGCGGCCGCGGCAGACCGAAGGACTTTTGCAGACCATACTAGCTTTGGCAGACGAGGGCAGCGACTCAAGCTCCCCGGCGAGGTCCGACTGCAGGGGCACCCAAGCGAGGGCGGCTCAAAGTAGCAACAAGGGCAGAGGCGCTCGGACGGCGCCGCGACACTGGAGCAGCAGGAGGCGTTCATCGGCACGAGGGACGGCGGCGGCGCAAGTGCGCCGGGCGGATGAGCAGAAGTCACGCCGGCGGCTCACAGCAGAAGCAAGGCTGCGGTAATGGCGGCTCGCTGCAGCGCCGGCGGTTTGGAAGCGCGATCCCGCGATAGCAGAGGCGCAGTGGGTCAATGAGACCGGTGGCAGGAGTGGCCCCAGCTTGTGGACCATCCGTGTCCGGGTCGTTGAGCAAAATCGCTTGACCAACCAGTCAATTGGAAAACTGATTCAACAGTACTCAACAATATTAATCTTCATTGCATACTATTGGGAATATCTTAGCATTGATTTGGCCTCCACGCTTAAAGTAATAGGAGCAACCATTAACCCTTCAGGACTCGTAGCTTGGGACTTCTCTCTTCTGAGTAGCAACAGCCTGGCCGATTGGATCATTGCCTGAATACATAGTAGCAATCGGACACGGCCACCGATCCTGCAATGGAAACCACTAACAGCGTTGGCAGACTGCCACAGTAGTTTGGCTTCGGCGGAAAAAATCCCCCCTCAATCTCAGCGAGTTACCGCGCTGCGCTCAGGCAGCCCTGCTATCTTTTAATCTTCAGATATTGAACACGCTGTTTTGACTGTTTGTCATGGAGACGATGTAGATACTTCCAAACCGGTTCTTCTTCATCTAAAAAATTGCGAACTTCTTCATCCCTGAGAAATTTCCCTCCAAGAACTCATCACCACCGTGTGCAGGCCCCACGGTGGGCGCCAACTGTCATGGTTTTGTCACGGCAGATGTCCTTAGTGTCAGGACTTAGTCGCGAGGCCAACGCATCTATGTGGTAGCTTGAGAGGGGTTGAGCGGAATTGAGAGACGCAACACAAGACAAGGATTTAGACAGCTTCGGGCCCCGGGAAACATCATCCGGTAACAACCCTACATGCTGTTTGAGGCTAGATCTCATTATGATCACGAGGGAGTCGCCGGTAAACCGGCTCTTTGTGTCTAGCCCTAGAGATTGTTTCTTTTTGCTTGTCCTCTTTGGGGAGCCCTGCCCATCCTTATATATGTTGAAGGGGCGGGTTACATGTGGAGTCCTATTAGGATTAGGACTAGTCTACCTTCTAATACAAACCGGATACAAGTCTGGGTCTTAACTCCTTGTAAGGCAAATATTCCTCATGCTTTTCCTCTTAAACCGGCCCACCATTAACATAAACCGGCCTTCTGGTCCTTGGGCCTTGTCATCCGTCCGCCGCCCGCCGGGTTACCAGTGTGTCATAATGTTCACGCAGGTTGCTTGTAAACCGTCTGGTCAGGGCGGGTCGCCAGTAAATCGCCAAGTGTCAACCGGATCTCAAGTAAACCGCCAAGCCCGGCCGGGTTATACTTTCGGCCGGGTTACGCCGCGGGGTATATCCCTAGCAGGTACTAGGATCGGCCGGATCGTGAAGACGTACGACTACATCAACCGCGTTGTCATAATGCTTCCGCTTACGGTCTACGAGGATACGTTGAGTACACTCTCCCCTCTCATTGCTATGCATCACCATGATCTTGCGTGTGCGTAGGACTTTTTTTTGAAATTACTGTGTTCCCCAACACCCCAAACTTTAAGAATCGACAACTTGGGTTTCTTGCCAAACCACAGTTCATATGGTGTCGTCTCAACGGATTTAGATGGTGCCCTATTTAACGTGAATGCAGCCGTCTCTAAAGCATAACCCCAAAACGATAGCGGTAAATCAGTAAGAGACATCATAGATCGCACCAATACGGTTACGACGTTCGGACACACCATTACGCTGTGGTGTTCCAGGTGGCGTGAGTTGCGAAACTATTCCACACTATTTCAAATGATGACCAAACTCATAACTCAAATATTGACCTCCACAATCAGATCGTAGAAACTTTATTTTCTTGTTACGATGATTTTCCTCTTCACTCTGAAATTCTTTGAACTTTTCAAATGTTTCAGACTTATGCTTCATCAAGTAGATATACCCATATCTGCTCAAATCATCTATGAAGGTCAGAAAATAATGATACCAGCCGTGAGCCTCAACACTCATTGGACCTCATACATCCGTATGTATTATTTCCAACAATTCTGTTGCTCACTCCCTTGTTCCGGAGAATGGAGTCTTAGTCATCTTGCTCATGAGGCATGGTTCGCAAGCATCAAGTGATTCATAATCAATTGATTCCAAAAGCCCATCAGCATGGAGTTTCTTCATGCGCTTTACACCAATATGACCTAAACGGCAGTGCCACAAATAAGCTGCACTATCATTATTAAACTTATATCTTTTGGCTTCAATACTATGAATATGTGTGTCACTACTATCGAGATTCAATAAAAATAGACCACTCATCAAGGGTGCATGACCATAAAAGATATTACTCATATAAATAGAACATCCATTATTCTCTGATTTAAATGAATAACCGTCTCGCATCAAACAAGATCCAGATATAATGTTCATGCTTAACGTTGGCACCAAATAACAATTATTCAGGTCCAAAACTAATCCCGAAGGTAGATGTAGAGGTAGCGTGCCGACGGCTATCACATCGACTTTGGAACCATTTCCCACTCGCATCGTCACCTCATCCTTAGCCAAATTTCGTTAAATCCGTAGCCCCTGTTTCGAGTTGCAAATATGAGCAACAGAACCAGTATCAAATACCCAGACACTACTACGAGCATTAGTAAGGTACACATCAATAACATGTATATCAAATATACCTTTCACTTTGCCATCCTTCTTATCCACCAAATACTTGGGGCTGTTCCGCTTCCAGTGACCAGTCCCTTTGAAGTAGAAGCACTCAGTCTCAGGCTTAGGTCCAGACTTGGGCTTCTTCACTTGAGCAGCAACTTGCTTGCCGTTCTTCTTGAAGTTCCCCTTCTTCCCTTTGCCCTTTTTTTGAAACTAGTGGTCTTGTTAACCATCAACACTTGATGCTCCTTCTTGATTTCTACCTCCGCAGCCTTTAGCATTGCGAAGAGCTCGGGAATTGTCTTATCCATCCCTTGCATATTATAGTTCATCACGAAGCTTTTGTAGCTTGGTGGCAGTGATTGAAGAACTCTGTCAATGACACTATCAACAGGAAGATTAACTCCCACTTGAGTCAAGTGGTGTGGTACCCAGACATTCTGAGTATATGTTCACTGACAGAACTATTCTCCTCCATTTTACAGCTGTAGAACTTATTGGAGACTTCATATCTCTCAATCTGGCCATTTGCTTGAAATATTAACTTCAACTCCTGGAACATCTCATATGCTCCATGACGTTCAAAACGTCGTTGAAGTCCCGGTTCTAAGCCATAAAGCATGGCACACTGAACTATCGAGTAGTCATCAGCTTTGCTCTGCCAGATGTTCATAACATCTGGAGTTGCTCCTGCAGTGGGCCTTGCACCTAGCGGTGCTTCCAGGACCTAATTCTTCTGTGCAGCAATGAGGATAATCCTCAAGTTACGGACCCAGTCCGTGTAGTTGCTACCATCATCTTTCAACTTAGCTTTCTCTAGGAACGCATTAAAATTCAAAGGAACGGTAGCACGGGCCATTGATCTACAACAACATAGACATGCAAAATACTATCAAGTACTAAGTTCATGATAAATTAAAGTTAAATTAATCATATTACTTAAGAACTCCCACTTAGATAGATATCCCTCTAGTCATCTAAATGATCACGTGATCCAAATCAACTAAACCATGTCAGATCATCACGTGAGATGGAGTAGTTTTCAATGGTGAACATCACTATGTTGATCATATCTACTATATGATTCACGCTCGACCTTTCGGTCTCAGTGTTCCGAGGCCATATCTGCATATGCTAGGCTCGTCAAGTTTAACCCGAGTATTCTGTCTGTGCAAAACTGGCTTGCACCCGTTGTATGTGAACATAGAGCTTATCACACCCGATCATCACGTGATGTCTCGGCACGACGAACTGTAGCAACGATGCATACTCAGGGAGAACACTTATACCTTGAAATTTTAGTGAGAGATCATATTAATGCTACTGACGTACTAAGCAAAATAAGGTGCATAAAAGATAAACATCACATGCAATCAAAATAAGTGATATGATATGGTCATCATCATCTTGTGCCTTTGATCTCCATCTCCAAAGCACCATTCTGATCACCATCGTCACCGGCTTGACACCTTGATCTTCATCGAAGCATCATTGTCGTCTCGCCAACTATTGCTTCTACGACTATCGCTACCGCTTAGTGATAAAGTAAAGCAATTACATGGCGATTGCATTTCATACAATAAAGCGACAACCATATGGCTCCTGCCAGTTGCCGATAACTATTACGAAACATGATCATCTCATACAACAATTTATATATCATCACGTCTTAACCATATCACATCACAGCAAGCCCTGCAAAAACAAGTTAGACGTCCTCTACTTTGTTGTTGCAAGTTTTACGTGGCTGCTACGGGCTTCTAGCAAGAACCGTTCTTATCTACACATCAAAACCACAATGATTTTTCGTCAAGTGTGTTGTTTTAACCTTCAACAAGGACCGGGCGTAGTCAAACTCGATTCAACTAAAGTTGGAGAAACAGACACCCGCTAGCCACCTGTGTGCGAAGCACGTCGGTAGAACCAGTCTCATGAACGCGGTCATGTAATGTTGGTCTGGGCCGCTTCATCCAACAATACCGCCGAATCAAAGTAAGGCATTGCTGGTAAGCAGTATGACTATTATCGCCCACAACTCATTGTGTTCTACTCGTGCATATAACATCTACGCATAGACCTGGCTCAGATGCCACTGTAGGGGAACACGGTATTTCAAAAAAATTACCTACGATCACGCAAGATCTATCTAGGAGATGCATAAAAACAAGCGGGGAGAGTGTGTCCACGTACCCTCGTAGACCGAAAGTGGAAGCGTTTAGTAACGCGGTTGATGTAGTCGAACGTCTTCGCGATCCAACCGATCCAAGCACCAAACATACGGCACCTCCGCCTTCAACACACGTTCAGCTCGATGACGTCCCTCGATCTCTTGATCCAGTTGAGGATGAGGGAGAGTTCCGTCAGCACGACGGCGTGGCGACGGTGATGATGAAGTTACCAGCGCAGGGCATTGCCTAAGCACTACGACGATATGACCGAGGTGTGTAACTGTGGAGGGGGGCACCACACACGGCTAAGAGAAGGCTTGGTGTGCCTTTGAGGTGCCCCCCTCCCATGTATATAAAGGGGGAGGAGAGGTTGCCGGCCCAAGGGGGTGCGCCAGGTGTGGGGAGTCCTACTAGGACTCCCTAGTCCAAGTAGGATTCCCCTCTCCTTTTTCCTATTTCAGAATAGCAAAGAGGGAAAGAGAGGAGGAGTAGGAGAGGGAAAGGGGGGCGCCGCCCCCACCCCTTGTCCAATTCGGATTGGCAAGGGGGGCACGCCACCTCCCAGGCCGGCCCTCTCTCCTCCACTAAGGCCCATGTGTGGCCCTTTAACATCCCGGGGGGTTTCGGTAACCCCTGGTACTCCGAAACTTATCCGATACTTCCCGAAACCATTCCCGTGTCCAAATATAACCTTCCAATATATGAATCTTCACCTGTCGACCATTTCGAGACTCCTCGTCATGTCCGTGATCTCATCCGGGACTCCGAACAAACTTCGGCCATCAAATCACGTAACTCATAATACAAATCGCCATCGAACATTAAGCGTGCGGACCCTACGGGTTCGAGAACTATGTAGACATGACCGAGACACATCTCCGGTTAATAACCAATAGCAGAACCTAGATGCTCATACTGGCTCCTACATATTCTACGAAGATCTTTATCGGTCAAACCACATAACAACATACGTTGTTCCCTTTTTCATCGGTATGTTACTTGCCCGAGATTCGATCGTCGGTATCATCATACCTAGTTCAATCTCGTTACTGGCAAGTCTCTTTACTTGTTCCGTAATGCATCATCCCGCAACTAACTCATTAGTCACATTGCTTGCAAGGCTTATAGTGACGAGCATTACCGAGAGGGCCCAGAGATACCTCTCCGATACACGGAGTGACAAATCCTAATCTCAATCTATGCCAACTCAACAAACACCATCGGAGACACCTGTAGAGCATCTTTATAATCACCCAGTTATGTTGTGACGTTTGATAGCACACAAGGTGTTCCTCCGATATTCGGGAGTTGCATAATCTCATAGTCAGAGGAACATGTATAAGTCATGATGAAAGCAATAGCAATAAAACTAAACGATCATTTATGCTAAGCTAACGGATGGGTCTTGTCCATCACATCATTCTCTAATGATGTGATCCCGTTCATCAAATGACAACACATGTCTATGGTTAGGAAACTTAACCATCTTTGATTAACGAGCTAGTAAAGTAGAGGCATACTAGGGACACTTTGTTTGTCTATGTATTCACACATGTACTAAGTTTCCGGTTAATACAATTCAATAATAAACATTTATCATGATATAAGGAAATATAAGTAACAACTTTATTATTGCCTCTAGGGTATATTTCCTTCAATTGGTTCCTCGTTCGGCCCTTCATATTGTATGACCAACACGTCATTATAAGCATCCTTTTCGCAAAAAGTCATGAGCTTGTGTCCAAGAGAGAAACCCAATCCATTGTTTTGAATAGCAAAATCATCATTAAGCTCAAAAATCTTATTTACTAAAACATCGGTAGGAACCCTCTTTCTCAAATTTTCGTTATAAGCAACATGGTCCAAAGACCGTAAACGCATTATATCCTCTTGATTAAAGAGAATTCCCTCTATGGGAGGGCGACCACCATCTACTTTATAATGAGCGAAAATTTCACTAGCTTCTTTCATAATAAATCTAAACTCATGAGCTAGGAATATAGTGGCAGCGCACTTAACTGAAGAATGCTCAATATTAGAAAACTCTAGAAAAATCCTTTGTATGGATGGATACATGTGAACAAATTGTCTCTCAAGTTCAACAACAAGCAAAGATATAGCATCCGCAAGGCTACTAGTTTTATGGAGGATAGATCCACCTATAGTGGGGAGTGCACCGACACAAGTAAAGAAATCTTGAATAACCCCCTTTCCAATAATATTTCCACTACCTATGCGGAATTTCTTCATGCGAATCAGAATTAACAAAAGCAACAAAGTTTCCCCATCATTACTACTATCCTTTTCGACAATAACCTCCCCAGTTTTAGACATGGTGGCGACAAACGAGCAAACGGAAAAGACGAACGAAAGAGAGGCGAAGAAAAGGCAATCTTTTTGAAAATCATTTTAGAAGTGGGGGAGAGGAAAATGAGAGGCGACTGGCGAATAATGTAATGCGAGAGATGAGATTTTATGATGGATACTTGGTATGTCTTGGCTTGGTGTAGATCTCCCCGGCAACGGCGCCAAAAATCCTTCTTGCTACCTCTTGAGCTTGCGTTGGTTTTCCCTTGAAGAGGAAAGGGTGATGCAGCAAAGTAGCGTAAGTATTTCCCTCAGTTTTGAGAACCAAGGTATCAGTCCAGTAGGAGACTACGCAACAATCCACCGAATACCTGCACAAACAAACACCAACTTGCAACCAACGCGACAAAGGGGTTGTCAGTCCCTTCACGGTTATTCGCAAAGTGAGATCTGATAGAGATGGATAAACGGTAAAGTAATATTTTTGGTATTTTTGGTTTATGGAACAGAAAGTAAAAGAGTGCAAAAGAAAGTAAATAGGAAACTAAAATTGTAGATCGGAAACTCATATGATGGAAAATAGACCCGGGGGCCATAGGTTTCACTAGTGGCTTCTCTCCAAATAGAAAATATTACGGTGGGTGAAAAAATTACTGCCGAGCAATTGATAGAAAAGCGCAAAGTTATGACGATATCTAAGGCAATGATCATGAATTCACAATTCATCGGATCTCCGGAAACACACCTCAAAAGAGTATTACATCGAATAGATCTCCAAGAACATCGAGGAGAACTTTGTATTGAGAATCAAAGAGAGAGAAGAAGCCATCTAGCTACTAGCTATGGACCCGTAGGTCTGAAGTAAACTACTCACGCTTCATCGGAGAGGCAATGGTGTTGATGTAGAAGCCCTCCGTGATCGATTCCCCCTCCGGCAGGATGCCGGAAAAGGCCCCAATATGGGATCTCACGGGTACAGAAGGTTGCGGTGGAAAAGTGGTTTCATGGCACATCCCTGATGTTTTGGGGTATAAGAGTATATATAGGCGAAAAAATTAGGTCGGGGGAGCTACGAGGAGCCCAGAAGGTCGGGGGCGCGCCCCACCCCCATGGGCATGCCTCTCTAGTACCGCGCAACTTTTGCTGGTACCATAAACCCACCATATACCTTCCTCAAAACAGCCACCATACCTACCTACTATGGCATTTCCATAGCCATTCCGAGATATATTGCCATGCAACTTTTCACCGTTCCGTTTATTACGATACGCTTCATCATTGTCATATTGCCTTGCATGATCATGTAGTTGACATCGTATTTGTGGCAAGGACACCATTCACAATTTTTCATCCATGTCACTCTTGATTCATTGCCCATCCCGGTACACCGTCGGAGGCACTCATATAGAGTCATATTTGTTCTAGTATCGAGTTGTAATCCTTGAGTTGTAAATAAATAGAAGTGTGATGATCATCATTATTAGAGCATTGTCCCATGTGAGGAAATAAAAAAAAGGAGAGAAAGGCCAAATAAAAAAAGGGAAGGCCCAAAAAAAGAGAAGGCCCAAAAAAATGAGAGAAAAAGAGAGAAGGGGCAATGTTACTATCCTTTTTCCACACTTGTGCTTCAAAGTAGCACCATGATCTTCATGATAGAGAGTCTCTTATTTTGTCACTTTCATATACTAGTGGGAATTTACGTTATAGAACTTGGCTTGTATATTCCAACAATGGGCTTCCTCAAATGCCCTAGGTCTTCGTGAGCAAGCACGTTGGATGCACACCCACTTAGTTTTTTTTTGTTGAGCTTTCATACATTTATAGCTCTAGTGCATCCGTTGCATGGCAATCCCTACTCAGTCACATTGATATCTATTGATGGGCATCTCCAGAGCCCATTAATACGCCTAGTTGATGTGAGACCATCTTCCCTTTTTTTGTCTTCTCCACAACCAACATTCTATTCCACCTATAGTGCTATGTCCATGGCTCGCGCTCATGTATTGCATGAAAGTTGAAAAAGTTTGAGAATACTAAAGTATGAAACAATTGCTTGGCATGTCATCGGGGTTGCGCATGATTGGAGCATTTTGCGTGACGAAAATGGAGCATGGCCAAACTATAGATTTTGTAGGGATGAGCTTTCTTTGGCTATGTTATTTTGAGAAGACATAATTGCTTGGTTAGTATGCTTGAAGTATTATTATTTTTATGTCAATATTAAAATTTTGTCTTGAATCTTTCGGATCTAAACATTCATGCCACAATAAAGAAAATTACATTGAAAATTATGTTAGGTAGCATTCCACATCAAAAATTCTGTTTTTATCATTTACCTACTCAAGGACGAGCAGGAATTAGGCTTGGGGATGCTTGATACGTCTCCAACGTATCTATAATTTTTTATTGTTCCATGCTATTATATTATCTGTTTTGGATGTTTAATGGGCTTTAATATGCTCTTTCATATTATTTTTGGGACTAACCTATTAACCGAAGGCCCAGTGCCAGTTTCTGTTTTTTGCCTATTTCAGTGTTTTGCACAAAAGGAATACCAAACGGAATCCAAACGGAATGAAACCTTCGTGATGATCTTTCTTGGAACAAACACAATCCAGAAGACTTGGAGTTGAAGTCTGGAACTCCGCGAGGCGGCCACGAGGTAGGAGGGCGTGCCCCCCACCCTCATGGGCCCCACGGAGCTCCAACGACGTACTACTTTCGCCTATATATACTCTTATACCCTAAAAACATCAGGGGGAGCCACAAAACCACTTTTCCGCCGCCTCAACCTTCTGTACCCGTGAGATCCCATCTTCGGGCCTTTTCTGGCGATCTGCCGGAGGGGGAATCGATCACGGAGGGCTTCTACATCAACACCATAGCCTCTCCGATGATGTGTGAGTAGTTTACCACAGACCTTCGGGTCCATAGTTATTAGCTAGATGGCTTATTCTCTCTCTCTTTGGTTCTCAATACAAAGTTCTCCTCGATGTTCTTGGATATCTATTCGATGTAGTACTCTTTTGTGGTGTGTTTGCCGAGATCCGATGAATTGTGGATTTATGATCAAGATTATCTATGAATATTATTTGGTTCTTCTCTGAATTCTTATATGCATGATTTGATATCTTTGCAAGTCTCTTCGAATTATCGGTTTAGTTTGGCCTACTAGGTTGATCTTTCTTGCAATGGGAGAAGTGCTTAGCTTTGGGTTCCATCTTGCGGTGTCCTTTCCTAGTGACAGTAGGGGCAGCAAGGCATGTATTGTATTGTTGCCATCGAGGATAAAAAGATGGGGTTTATATCATATTGCTTGAGTTTATCCCTCTACATCATGTCATCTTGCTTAATGCATTACTCTATTCTTATGAACTTAATACTCTAGATGCATGCTGGACAGCGGTCGATGTGTGGAGTAATAGTAGTAGATGCAGAATCATTTCGGTCTACTTGACACGGACGTGATGCCTATATTCATGATCATGCCTAGATATTCTCATTGTTGGGGAACGTAGTAATTTCAAAAAAATTCCTACGCACACGCAAGATCATGGTGATGCATAGCAACAAGAGGGGAGAGTGTTGTCCACGTACCCTCGTAGACCGACAGTGGAAGCGTTATCACAACGCGGTTGATGTAGTCGTACGTCTTCACGATCCGATCGATCAAGTACCGAACGTACGGCACCTCCGAGTTCTACACACGTTCAGCTCGATGACGTCCCTCGAACTCCGATCCAGCCGAGTGTTGAGGGAGAGTTTCGTCAGCACGACGGCGTGGTGACGATGATGATGTTCCACCGACGCAGGGCTTCGCCTAAGCTCCGCAACGGTATTATCGGGGTGTAATATGGTGGAGGGGGGCACCGCACACAGCTAAGAGATCACAAGGATCAATTGTTGTGTCTCTGGGGTGCCCCCTGCCCCCGTATATAAAGGAGCAAGGGGGAGGCAGCCGGCCAAGGGGAGAGGCGCGCCATAGGGGGGAGTCCTACTCCCACCGGGAGTAGGACTCCTCCTTTCCTTGTGGGAGTAGGAGAAGGGAAGGGGGAAGGAGAAAGAAGGAAGGGTGCGCCCCCCTTCCCTAGTCCAATTCGGACCAGACCATGGGGAGGGGTGCGGCCACCTTTTGAGGCCTTTCTCTCCTTTCCCGTATGGCCCATTAAGGCCCAATACGAATTCCCGTAACTCTCCGGTACTCCGAAAAATACCCGAATCACTCGGAACCTTTCCGAAGTCCGAATATAGTCGTCCAATATATCGATTTTTATGTCTCGACCATTTCGAGACTCCTCGTCATATCCCCGATCTCATCCGGGACTCCGAACTCCTTCGGTACATCAAAACTCAATAAAACTGTCATCGTAACGTTAAGCGTGCGGACCCTACGGGTTCGAGAACTATGTAGACATGACCGAGACACGTCTCCGGTCAATAACCAATAGTGGGACCTGGATGCCCATATTGGCTCCCACATATTCTACGAAGATCTTTATCGGTCAGACCGCATAACAACATACGTTGTTCCCTTTGTCACCGGTATGTTACTTGCCCGAGATTTGATCGTCGGTATCTCGATACCTAGTCCAATCTCGTTACCGGCAAGTCTCTTTACTCGTTCCGTAACACATCATCCCGCAACTAACTCATTAGTCACAATGCTTGCAAGGCTTATAGTGATATGCATTACCGAGTGGGCCCAGAGATACCTCTCCGACAATTGGAGTGACAAATCCTAATCTCGAAATACGCCAACCCAACAAGTACCTTTGGAGACACCTGTAGAGCACCTTTATAATCACCCATTACGTTGTGACGTTTGGTAGCACACAAAGTGTTCCTCCGGTAAACGGGAGTTGCATAATCTCATAGTCATAGGAACATGTATAAGTCATGAAGAAAGCAATAGCAACATACTAAACGATCGAGTGCTAAGCTAACGGAATGGGTCAAGTTAATCACGTCATTCTCCTAATGAGGTGATCTCGTTAATCAAATGACAACTTATGTCTATGGCTAGGAAACATAACCATCTTTGATTAACGAGCTAGTCAAGTAGAGGCATACTAGTGACACTCTGTTTGTCTATATATTCACACATGTATTATGTTTCCGATTAATACAATTCTAGCATGAATAATAAACATTTATCATGATATAAGGAAATAAATAATACTTTATTATTGCCTCTAGGGCATATTTCCTTCACTCATAACTATGCGTTTTTCTGTCAATTGCTCGGTAGTAATTTGTTCACCCACCGTAATATATGCTATCTTGAGAGAAGCCACTAGCGAAACCTATGGCCCCTGGGTCTCTTTCTTATTATATTGCATCTCTTTTATTTACATCACATCTCGTTTTACTATTTTGCAATCTTTAGTTTCCAATCTATACAACAAAAATACC
Source organism: Triticum aestivum (assembly GCF_018294505.1). Classification (NCBI taxonomy): domain Eukaryota; kingdom Viridiplantae; phylum Streptophyta; class Magnoliopsida; order Poales; family Poaceae; genus Triticum; species Triticum aestivum. The sequence continues at coordinate 459,016,388 of NC_057802.1, read as the reverse complement.
AAAAATATTTATCTTATTATCTTTGTTAGATCTCACTTTTGTGAGTGATCGTTAAGGGATTGACAACCCCTTTATCGCGTTGGTTGCAAGGTTCTTGATTGTTTGTGCAGGTACTAGGTGACTTGCGTGTTATCTCCTACTGGATTGATACCTTGGTTCTCAAAAACTGAGGGAAATACTTACGCTACTTTGCTGCATCACCCTTTCCTCTTCAAGGGAAAACCAACGCATGCTCAAGAGGTAGCAAGAAGGATTTCTGGCACCGTTGCCGGGGAGATCTACGCTTAAGTCAAGACATACCAAGTACCCATCACAAACTCTTCTCCCTTGCATTACATTATTTGCCATTCGCCTCTCGTTTTCCTCTCCCCCACTTTTAAAACGATTTTCAAAAACCTTTGCCTTTTCTTCGCCTCTATTCCGTTCGCCTCTTTTTCGCTTGCCTCTTGTGTGTCCGTGTGTTAGATAGTTTGTTTCGCCGTCATGGCTAGCCATCTCCCTCTTCCTTTGTCTCTCGATTTTGAAGTTCTTCACTTCAACAAAGACAAGGAGAAAACTTAAAATATGCTTGGTATAGGATGAATGAATCCTATCGTAATTGCACTATAAAGGGAGATTTCAAGATTTTACTTCGTAATTTTTATGTTGGGCTAACCATGTCCCATAGACAACTCTTGGATTTTGCCGCTAAAGGGAGTTTAATTGAAATTGATCCCAGTATTGCGTATGAGATTATAGAGGGAATAGTAGGAGTACTACCCCCACATAAGGGACTTCATCATACTCAAGAAGGAACCCAAGTTTTTGAGAAAATATGCGAAGTAACTAAAATTTTGCAAAAATCTCTTGAACCTCTTAAAAATGTTAGTGGGAACCTCCACCACGTGAATATGTTGATCACTCTTTGCAATAAGCGGTTGGATGCTCTAGATCTAAAGATCTCTAAGTATGAAGGGAAACGTAAGGAACCTCCCGGATCCGAGCATAACCCCATTAAAAGGATAAATACTAAACATGATAATATGTAGATCTATTCTTGCTTTATGCCTAGCTAGGGGCGTTAAACGATAGCGCTTGTTGGGAGGCAACCCAATTTTGTTTGTTTTTTGTTTTGCTTTTTTTTCCTGTTTAGTAATAAATAATTCATCTAGCCTATGGTTAGATGTGGTTTTATGTTTTAATTAGTGTTTGTGCCAAGTAGAGCCTTTGGGAAGACATGGGTGAAGTCTTTTGCAATCTTGCTGTAAAAAACAGAAACTTTTCCGCTCACAAGATTAGATGCCATTTTTTTACTGGAGAGTGCTTTTAGGTTGATTCTTTTTGCAGATGATCAATAGACAAATTAGTCACGTCCACCAATTTATTTCAGAATTTTTGGAGTTCCAGAAGTATGCGTATGAATCAGATTGCTACAGACTGTTCTGTTTTCACAGATTCTGTTTTTCGTGTGTTGTTTGCTTATTTTAATGAATCTATGGGTAGTATCGGGGGGTATGAACCATAGAGAAGTTGGAATACAGTGGGTTTAACACCAATATAAATAAATAATGGTTTCATTACAGTACCTTAAAGTGGTGGTTTGTTTTCTTATACTAACGGAGCTCGTGAGATTTTCTGTTAAGTTCTGTGTTGTGAAGTTTTCATGTTTTTGGGTAAAGATTTGATGGATTTTGGAATAAGGAGTGGCAAGAGCCTAAGCTTGGGGATGCCCAAGGCACCCCAACGTAAAATTCAAGGACAACCAAAAGCCTAAGCTTGGGGATGCCTCGGAAGGCATCCCCTCTTTCGTCTTCGTCTATCGGTAACTTTACTTGAGGCTATATTTTTATTCACCACATGAGATATGTGTTTTGCTTGGAGCGTCTTGTATGATTTGAGTCTTTGCTTTTTAGTTTACCACAACCATCCTTGCTGTACACACCTTTTGGGAGAGACACACATGAATCGGAATTTACTAGAATACTCTATGTGCTTCACTTATATCTTTTGTGCTAGATAATTTTGCTCTAGTGCTTCACTTATATCTTTTTTAGAGCACGGTGGTGGTTTTATTTTATAGAAATTATTGATCTCTCATGCTTCACTTATATTATTTTGAGAGTCATTTAGAACAGCATGGTAATTTGCTTTGGCTATAAAATTAGTCCTAATATGATGAGCATCCAAGATGGGTATAATAAAAACTTTCATATAGAGTGCATTAAATACTATGAGAAGTTTGATCCTTGAGGATTGTTTTGAGATATGAATATGGTGATATTAGAGTCGTGCTAGTTGAGTAATTATGAATTTGAGAAATACTTGTGTTGAGGTTTGCAAGTCCCGTAGCATGCACGTATGGCAACCATTGTGTAACAAATTTGAAGCATGAGGTGTTTCTTTGATTGTCCTCCTTATGAGTGGCGGTCGAGGATGAGTGATGGTATTTTTCTACCAATCTATCCCCCTAGGAGCATGCGCGTAGTGCTTGGTTTTGATGACTTGTAGATTTTTGCAATAAGTATGTGAGTTCTTTACAACTAATGTTGAGTCCATGGATTATACGCACTCTCATCCTTCCACCATTGCTAGCCTCTCTAGTACCGTGCAACTTTTGCTGGTACCATAAACCCACCATATACCTTCCTCAAAATAGCCACCATACCTACCTACTACAGCATTTCCATAGCCATTCCGAGATATATTGCCATGCAACTTTCCACCGTTTCGTTTATTATGACACGCTTCATCATTGTCATATTGCCTTGCATGATCATGTAGTTGACATCGTATTTGTGCCAAGGCCACCATTCACAATTTTTCATCCATGTCACTCTTGATTCATTGCCCATCCCGGTACACCGCCGGAGGCACTCATATAGAGTCATATTTTGTTCTAGTATCGAGTTGTAATCCTTGAGTTGTAAATAAATAGAAGTGTGACGATCATCATTATTAGAGCATTGTCCCGTGTGAGGAAATAAAAAAGGAGAGAAAGGCCAAATAAAAAAAGGGAAGGCCCAAAAAAAGAAAGAGAAGGCCAAATAAAAAAGAGAAGGCCCAAAAAATGAGAGAAAAAGAGAGAAGGGGCAATGTTACTATCCTTTTTCCACACTTGTGCTTCAAAGTAGCACCATGATCTTCATGATAGAGAGTCTCTTATTTTGTCACTTTCATATACTAGTGGGAATTTTCATTATAGAACTTGGCTTGTATATTCCAACAATGGGCTTCCTCAAATGCCCTAGGTCTTCGTGAGCAAGCAAGTTGGATGCACACCCACTTAGTTTCTTTTGTTGAGCTTTCATACATTTATTGCTCTAGTGCATCCGTTGCATGGCAATCCCTGCTCACTCACATTGATATCTATTGATGGGCATCTCCATAGCCCATTAATACGCCTAGTTGATGTGAGACCATCTTCCCTTTTTTTGTCTTCTCCACAACCACCATTCTATTCCACCTATAGTGCTATGTCCATGGCTCGCGCTCATGTATTGCGTGAAAGTTGAAAAAGTTTGAGAGTACTAAAGTATGAAACAATTGATTGGCTTGTCATCGGGGTTGTGCATGATTGGAGCATTTTGTGTGACGAAAATGGAGCATGGCCAAACTATATGATTTTGTAGGGATGAGCTTTCGTTGGCTATGTTATTTTGAGAAGACATAATTGCTTGGTTAGTATGCTTGAATTATTATTATTTTTATGTCAATATTAAACTTTTGTCTCGAATCTTTCGGATCTGAACATTCATGCCACAATAAAGAAAATTACATTAAAAATTATGTTAGGTAGCATTCCACATCAAAAATTCTGTTTTTATCATTTACCTACTCAAGGACGAGCAGGAATTAAGCTTGGGGATGCTTGATACGTCTCCAACGTATCTATAATTTTTTATTGTTACATGCTATTATATTATCTGTTTTGGATGTTTAATGGGCTTTAATATGCTCTTTTATATTATTTTTGGGCCTAACCTATTAACCGAAGGCCCACTGCCAGTTTCTGTTTTTTTGCCTATTTTAGTGTTTTGCAGAAAAGGAATACCAAACAGAATCCAAACGGAATGAAACCTTCGCGATGATCTTTCTTGGAACAAACTCAATCCAGAAGACATGGAGCTGAAGTCTGGAACTCCGCGAGGCGGCCACGAGGCAGGAGGGCACGCCACCACCCTCGTGGGCCCCACGGAGCTTCACCGATGTACTTCTTTCGCCTATATATACTCTTATACCCTAAAAACATCAGGGGGAGCCACGAAACCACTTTTCCACCGCCGCAACCTTCTGTACCCGTGAGATCCCATCTTGGGGCCTTTTCCGGCGATCTGCCGGAGGGGAATCGATCACGGAGGGCTTCTACATCAACACCATAGCCTCTCCGATGATGTGTGAGTAGTTTACCACAGACCTTCGGGTCCATAGTTATTAGCTAGATGGCTTATTCTCTCTCTCTCTCTTTGGTTCTCAATACAAAGTTCTCCTCGATGTTCTTGGATATCTATTCGATGTAGTACTCTTTTGTGGTGTGTTTGCCGAGATCCGATGAATTGTGGATTTATGATCAAGATTATCTATGAATATTATTTGGTTCTTCTCTGAATTCTTATATGCATGATTTGATATCTTTGCAAGTCTCTTCGAATTATCGGTTTAGTTTGGCCTACTAGGTTGATCTTTCTTGCAATGGGAGAAGTGCTTAGCTTTGGGTTCCATCTTGCGGTGTCCTTTCCTAGTGACAGTAGGGGCAGCAAGGTACGTATTGTATTGTTCCCATCGAGGATAAAAAGATGGGGTTTATATCATATTGCTTGAGTTTATCCCTCTACATCATGTCATCTTGCTTAATGCATTACCCTGTTCTTATGAACTTAATACTCTAGATGCATGCTGGATAGCGGTCGATGTGTGGAGTAATAGTAGTAGATGCAGAATCATTTCGGTCTACTTGACACGGACGTGATGCCTATATTCATGATCATGCCTAGATATTCTCATAACTATTCGCTTTTCTATCATTTGCTCGGCAGTAATTTGTTCACCCACCGTAATATATGCTATCTTGAGAGAACTAGTGAAACCTATGGCCCCCGGGTCTCTTTCTTATTATATTGCATCTCTTTTATTTACATCACATCTCGTTTTACTATTTTGCAATCTTTACTTTCCAATCTATACAACAAAAATACCAAAAATATTTATCTTATTATCTTTATTAGATCTCACTTTTGCGAGTGATCGTTAAGGGATTGACAACCCCTTTATCGCGTTGGTTGCAAGGTTCTTGATTGTTTGTGCAGGTACTAGGTGACTTGCGTGTTATCTCCTATTGGATTGATACCTTGGTTCTCAAAAACTGAGGGAAATACTTACGCTACTTTGCTGCATCACCCTTTCCTCTTCAAAGGAAAACCAACGCATGCTCAAGAGGTAGCAAGGCCACAGCCTTCTCTATGCCAATTACTTTGAGAATAGCACACTCTTCAAACCACACAAATTTCGCCGCCGCTTCCGTATGGAGAGACATGTGTTCAATCATATTCGGGAGGGAGTGGTAGCATATGACCCATACTTTGAGTACAAATAGGATGCCCTTGGCGAGCTTAGCTTCTCTTCTTACCAGAAATGCAGTGCGGCTATCCGCATGCTTGCATATGGAATTCCTAGTGATCTCGTGGATGAGTATGTTTGTATGAGTGAGTCCACGTGTCTCCTGTCAATGTATAGTTTCTGCAAGGCCGTAGTGGTAGTGTTCGGCTCTGAGTACCTGAGAGAGCCAACTGCCGCAGATACAGAGAGGTTGTTGGCCATCAATGCCGAGGGGGGCTTTTCGGGCATGCTTGGTAGTATTGATTGTATGCACTGGAAGTGAATAACTATCCATTTGCTTGGCAGGGGCAGTACATGGGGCATGTGAAAGGTGCGTGCTAGTGTCATACTTGAAGTGGTGGCTTCACAAGATCTATGGATATCGCATTCTTTCTTCGGCATGGCTGGTTCTCACAATGATATCAGTGTTCTTCAGCGATCTCCAGTGTTTGCAAGGCTTGCAGAAGGCCACTCCTCAGAGGTCAACTTTGAGGTCAATGGCCACCAGTACAACAAGGGATATTACCTAAGAGGACTAAGGAATGAAGTGTGGACTTTGGTGGACTTGTCCGATGGTCGGCAAGCCATTGAGAATAAATGGATCTTCAAGAGTAAGACAGACGCTGATGATAGTGTTACTATCTACAAAGATCGACTTGTCGCAAAAGGTTTTCGACAAGTTCAAGGTGTTGACTACGATGAGATTTTCTCACTCGTAGCGATGCTTAAGTTTGTCCGAATCATGTTAGCAATTGCCGCATTTTATGAAATCTGACAAATGGATGTCAAAACTGCATTCCTTAATGGATTTCTTAAAGAAGAGTTGTATATGATGCAACCAAAAGGTTTTGTCGATCCTAAAGGTGCTAACAAAGTGTGCAAGCTCCAGCGATCCATCTATGGACTGGTGCAAGCATCTTGGAGTTGGGATATATGCTTTGATGAGGTGATCAAAGCACATGGTTTTATACAGACTTTCGGGGAAGCCTGTATTTACAAGAAAGTGAGTGGGAGCTCTGTAGCATTTCTAATATTATATATGGATGACATATTATTGATTGGAAATGATATAGAATTTCTAGATAGCATAAAAGGATACTTGAATAAGAATTTTTCAATGAAAGACCTCGGTGAAGCTACTTATATATTGGGCATCAAGATCTATAGGAATAGATTGAGATGCTTAATAGGACTTTCACAAAGCACATACCTTGACAAGATTTTGAAAATGTTCAAAATGGATCAGTCAAAGAAAAGGTTCTTGCCTGTGTTGCAAGGTGTGAAGTTGAGTAAGACTTAAAGCCTGACCACGACAGAAGATAGAGAGAGAATGAAAGTCATTCCCTATGCCTCAGTCTAGGTTATATAAAGTATGGCATGCTGTATACCAGACCTATTGCGTACCTTACCATGAGTTTGGCAAGGGGGTAAAATAGTGATCCAAGAGTAGATCACTGGATAGTGGTCAAAATTATCTTTAGTTACCTAAGAGGACTAAGGAAATGTTTCTCGATTATGGAGGTGATAAAGAGTTCATCGTAGAGAGTTACGTTGATGCAAGCTTTGACACTGATCTAGAATGACTAAGTCTGAATCTAGATACATATTGAACGTGGGAGCAATTAGCTAGAGTAGCTCCATGCAGAGCATTGTAGACATAGAAATTTGCAAAAATATATACGGATCTGAATGTGGCAGACCCGTTGACTAAACTTCTCTCACAAGCAAAGCATGATCACACCTTAGTACTCTTTGGATGTTAATCACATAGCAATGTGAACTAGATTATTGACTCTACTAACCCTTTGGGTGTTGGTCACGTGGCGATGTGAACTATGGGTGTTAATCACATAAAGATGTGAACGATTAAATCACATGGTGATGTGAACTAGATTATTGACTCTAGTGCAAGTGGGAGACTAAAGGAAATAAGCCCTAGAGGCAATAATAAAGTTGTTATTTTATATTTCCTTATATCATGATAAATGTTTATTATTCATGCTAGAATTGTATTGACCGTAAACATTGATACAGGTGTGAATACATAGACAAAACATTGTGTCCCTAGTGAAACTCTACTTGACTAGCTCGTTGATCAAAGATGGTTAAGGTTTCCTAACCATGGACATGTGTTGTCATTTGATAACGGGATCAAATCATTAGGAGAATGATATGATGGACATGACCCATCCGTTAGCTTAGCATATTGATCGTTCAGTTTTATTGCTATTGATTTCTTCATGTCAAATACATATTCCTTCGACTATGAGATTATGCAACTCCCGGATACCGGAGGAATGCCTTGTGTGCTATCAAACGTCACACCGTAACTAGGTGATTATAAAGATGCTCTACAGGTATCTCCGAAGGTGTTTGTTGGGTTGGCATAGATCGAGATTAGGATTTGTCACTCCGATTGTCAGAGAGGTATATCTGGGCCCTCTCGGTAATACACATCATAAGAAGCCTTGCAAGCAAAGTGACTAATGAGTTAGTTGCGGGATGATGTATTACGGAACGAGTAAAGAGACTTGCTGGTAACGAGATTGAACTAGGTATGAAGATACCGACGATCGAATCTCGGGCAAGTAACATACCGATGGACAAAGGGAATAACGTATGTTGTCATTACGGTTCGACCGATAAAGATCTTCGCAGAATATGTAGGAGCCAATATGTAGGAGCCAATATGGGAGAGGTGTCTCGGTCATGTCTACATAGTTCTCGAACCCGTAGGGTCCGCACGCTTAACGTTCGTTGACGATATAGTATTATATGAGTTATGTGATTTGGCAACCGAATGTTGTTCGGAGTCCCGGATGAGACCACGGACATGACGAGGAGTCTCGAAATGGTCGAGAGGTAAAGATTGATATATAGTACGATGGTATTCGGACACCAGAAGTGTTCCGGAGGGTACCGGGTACATCGGGTCACCGGAAAGGAGTTTCGGGCACCCGCGGCAAAGATATGGGCCTTATGGGCCAAGTGAGGGAACACACCAGCCCTGGTGCGCCCCTATAGAGGCCAGCCCTATGAGGAGGAGAAGGAAAGAGGGGAGGGCAAGGAAAGTGTGGATTAGGATTCCTACTTCCTTCCCTCTCCCCCTCTCTTTCCTTCCCCCTAAGTTATATATGGCAGGGGGGCACGCGGCTTGGGAGGGAATCCAAGTAGTATTCCTCCTACTTGGGTGCCTCCTATCGCTGCTCCTCCCTCCCTCCCACCTATATATATGAGGAGGGGGGGCCTAGCACAGGCGAGACAATTGCCTAGCCGTGTGCGACGCCGCCCTCCACAGTTTACAACTCCGGTCATATTCTCGTGGTGCTTAGGCGAAGCCCTGCGAGGATCACTTCATCATCACCGTCACCACGCCGTCGTGCTGACCGAACTCATCTACTACCTCGACACCTTGCTGGATCAAGAAGACGAGGGATGTCACCGAGCTGAACGTGTGCAGAACTCGGAGGTGTCATACGTTCAGTACTTGATCGGTCAGAGCTAGAAGAAGTTCGACTACATCAACCGAGTTGTCAAACGCTTCCGCTTTCGGTCTACGAGGGTACGTGGACACACTCTCCCCATCTCGTTGCTATGCATCTCCTAGATAGATCTTGCGTGAGCGTAGGATTTTTTTTTTAAATTGCATGCTACGTTTCCAACAAGTTATTGGGGAGGTGAACGTCGCTCCAGGGGAGCGGCGTCCTCGTCTCCCAATAACAACGGCAAACATCCGCGTGGATGTAGTGTCGGTCGCGTTCGCCGGCGGCCCTAGGGGCGATGGAGAATGCGGGTGGCGCGGGGGCCCTCCATGGGGCGTGCCGTGGTGGTGAGGTGGGCTCATTTTTACGCCGCGACGGCGGCGGCCCGAGGACGAGCCAGCCTCGTGGTCGTGCGCCCCGTTGCGGCCGGTGTTCCACCACCCCATGGCTGCGTGGTGGCCGACCGGCGAGATCGAGGACGGGGAGAGGGAGAGCTAGGGTTTGGGGAGTGTCGGGTTTTGAGGAGGCAGCGCGGGCTGGAGTGAGGAGTATGGACTGTGACCGGTCCACGGCTTTCCATTTAAGAAGGACGGCAACCGTTCGCCTGGGCGGATGACAGGTGGGGCCGACCGTGCGTGCGCATTTATGTTGGCCGGTGGGAGGTAGGTGGCCGCCTGCCACGCGGCCCGACGGGTACGAGCGGCGCGTCTGTTTGCTGTCCGTCTGGACCCAAACGGGGCGCATGTTTGCGCTCGAAAATGGGTCGGGCCGGACACAAAACGGACAAGATGGGTCCAGGCCGTCGCGCGCTGGGCCATCTGGTTTGTCCGTTTTGCCCTAAACGGACGGGACTGGACGGGATGGGGTCGCGCGGGAGTTGGCAAATTTGACAAATTCGACCTATAGACGAAATCAAATCACAGAATGAACTGTCCGTGAAACTATTTCACACGGCTGACCCGTGGCGCCTAGCTCTCAAGCGCTGCACTAGTGCAACGCCTGGGAGCTAGGCGCTGCACTAGTGCAACGCCTAGGAGCTAGGCGCTACACTGTATAGTGTGGCGCCTAGCTCTCAGGCGCTGCACACTGATTTAGTAATTTTCTGATCACACGGGTGCGACGCTGGCCGTGTAGCGCCTATCTGTGAGGCGTTGCACAGTGTAGTGTGGCGCCTTCGTGTCGGGCGTCACATAAAAAGGTCAGCCGCGTGAAATAGTTTCACGGATAGTTCATTCTGTGATTTGATTTCGTCTATAGGTCAAATTTGCCGCGGGAGTTGGCCTTATACTCTAAAAAGCGTTTGCATACATCCCAATGTACTGTTTGTAGTGTAATCTCTAAAAAAGACTTATATTTAGGAGCTTAGGGAGTAAATCTTTTCATGCGTCAACTTTTAAGTATAGCCGTCACTTCTATGACTGAATGCGCCCAATCATTTCACCTCCCAAGTCTTCTCACAACTCAGGTCAACTTAACATCGGTGGAGACGTGCAGTTCAGCACACAAGAATCAGGCACGCTCGATCAGCTGGACATCAATTTCTCCACCTCTGAACGAGACACCGTATCATCCAGCCGAAAAGCGCAGCACATTTCCGATGCTCCATCAGACGGATGGAACCGCCGGGAGTTGGGCCATCCACAGCCGCAGCTCCGCACGCGCGCGCGAGCGATCGATCGTGATCAGATCAGCCCGCGAAAACGACGCGCCGTTTGTTGCGACCACGAGAGGCTCCCGTGCACCGTCATGTGTTGAGCAGTTGGCACGGCGCTACCAAGGCATGCATGCATGGAGCTAGGAAGGAGAGACCACCACCACTATCCTAGCCTCGCGGAGCACAGGGAGGGTCAGGGGGAGGCTACGGGGGAGGGACGCGAGACCGGGCGATAACGATCGCCCCCGACGTCGACGTACCACGTAATAATACACGCCATGTCCTGGGCTTCGTTCGACGGCCATTATGCTTGCTTTGCCGGTGGTTACCAACAATCGCAACTCGGGCGGGTGCGCGTCTTGAATGCGCGTGCCGTGCCGGCCGGCCGTAGGTGCCTGTCAACCGAGCAGGAGCAGTGGATACAACGGCAAGCTAGTTGGAACAAGTACGTACGATAACCACTGGCCGCTGCTCGAGACACACTGTAGCCTCGTCCGCCGCTGCCGTGTAGGGGTACGGCGGCACGCACTGTGCGAGCACCCGTCTGGTGTCCGGGCAAGTAGCAGATCACCATCTCTACTTATCCTCTAAAAATCGCATCAAAATTAAGCTGCTTCCCCGATCCAACCAATGCCCTACGCGTCACATCGCCACCACTGCACGGAGCAACCCGACGCCCGCTATCCGGGCTGCCCGGTGCAGTTTCGCCATCAGTCAGCAGCAGATTTTAGCCGAGCCGTAATAAGAACCAAAGTAGATTTCTCTCTGAGAGAGAGACGGCGCGCCGTGGGCGGGCCCGATCGACGCACGCCGGCCAAAGCAAAGGCGTCCGCTGCTCTCCGATTTCCTGAAACCCGGTCCGTGCCGATGGGAGCACGGGACCTTTGTGCGGGCGTGGCGAGACGCCACCGGGTTCACGTGCCTCTCCCGTCGGCCCGGGTGGCGCCTACCAACCCGGCGCTGCTGCTGCGCGCGCGCGCGCATCGCTTGTACTGTAGCCGATGTCCCCGCTCCACGCGCGCGTCCGGGCTCGAGGGCAAGACGGACGGTACGCTTATCGTGTTACCGACGCGAGCTGGACCGGTCAGTCCTCGTCCCCATGTCGCCCGGGCCTGCGACAGTTTGGTACCAACGGGGACTCCTCTGCTCCGCGCGGTGCTACGGTACAAGCGCGTAGATCTGTCTCGTTCCTTTTGGCAGTAAAAAGTCCGGAAGCACGGGTCGTCAGAGCGCGCAATCCAATCCAGTGGTATGTCTGTCTTCTTCGTTTCCACCTGCATGCATCCGCCAATCGCAAATCGCAAGTACACCCCACGCGACACTCTTTCCGGACAAGTTGTTTGTTTTTCACCTTTGATCGTAGTACTACTGTAAATACTGACGCCTCGGCAGGGTTGAGCGTGCACGCGGCGCTCTACGCTTTGGTAAAGCGGCCGGTCTAGCGCGCTCCAGTTTCCCAGCGCGGAAGAACGCCATCCGAGAGAGACCAACAGCCCCGTCGCGCGTCGTTGAGCCCAACCCCAACCCAGCCCCAACGGCGACAGGCACCGAAAGGAGTTGACAACGCGCGGGATACTGCAAAAACAAAGCCCAAGTACTGTACGACGGGTATGAACATCTCATCCATCCCTCCCCATTGATTTGATTTGATTTGATTTGTTGCCACGGGAGACACTGAGCACGGAAAATGGTTGTTCTTCCTCTTTGCTGCTCCGTGCCCCTGCAGCCTTCCGAAATCCTCACGACCTGTCTCCATTCCGTTCCATTCCTCTCGTTTAAAAGGACGCGATGACATCCTACTTCCCCCAGCAGATGCCCCCCTACCCCTCTGTCGCCCCCTCTTCGGCAATGGCGTCCCAGAGCACGGCGTCCCCCTCTTCGGCAATGGCGTCCCAGAGCACGGCGTCCCCCTCTTCGGCAATGGCGTCCCAGAGCACGGCGTCCCCCTCTTCGGCAATGGCGTCCCAGAGCACGGCGTGAACACGGCCGAGCGACCCGGGCGACAGCAGAGGAAGAAAAGGCACCGTCCAACCCATTCCGAGCTCCCGTTCCGGACAAGCAGGACAGGCCGGCGACGCGAGGTTCGGTTCGATTCGATGCTCTGCTTCTATCACATTTCCGCCGTGCATTCCCTCAGCATCTCACACATCATCCATGCTAGCTAGCTCGGTTGCATCATGCATTTCAGCATTTGTGCCCCATTGGAATTGGTCCAAAGGGAAGGTGAGAGGAGAGGGACATGCATCCCACGATGGAGTGACCTCCAATTTTGCTCCCCTCTCGTCTCTCGTAGTACATATATGCGCCCATGTCTAGCTACCACCTACCGGCCTAGTTCGGCCGACAAGCTTGCTTATGTATCCAGCAGATACAAGCTGTAAAGCTGCTCGGACCATCCCTCCTTCCCGAGCTAGCTTTGGGGATTTTTGTCTCTCGTCGCCACCAATCACCCCAAGCCCGACCACCCAGCTCATAAATACATGTGGACATCCATCAACTCAGTTAGTTAGTTATCCTGAGGTGGTAATCCTTAAACAAAGCACGCCTTGTTTCTCCTTTCTCCTTTCCTTTTGCTCCTGCGCTCTGGCTAATGGAAAGGAGATTAGGTGCGCACGTATTTAATACCCAAGCTACCAATCGGACGTACATACGCGCACTTGTCATTTCGGCCCAACAACTTTTCCACCATTGTACGACGCCATTGCATGCTTTTGTTTCGCGTGTGGGTAGGCCAAGCGGGAGCTTGAGTAAGGGGGAAGAGATATGAATATGATAGAGAGTGAGCAAAACAAAAGGGCAAGCCTCCCATGGTGATGGTGGTGGATTCTTGCTTGCTTGCTTGGCTAGTTGGCTTGCTTCGGCCGCACCTCTCTCCGGGCTCAAGTCTGGTGGTTGTAGTGGCGCGCGTATAATGCGCGCTATCTTGCACGGGACCATGCGGTCGACGCATGTAGACGGCCGGTGATCATCGCCGCCCGTGCCAAAGCAAAGCTTAAAGAAACGGACTGCATGAGTCTGCCTCTGCCTCCCCGTTTAAGGATGGTGTCTGATTATTAGTAGTATTTAAAAACCACGCGGCCGTCGCTGTTGGGTGCGGTACACTGGTTAGTGCCAGGTTAGACGGGGAAGCAAGCGGCAAGCCTAGCCGGGAATGATGCACTAGTAGTACTACAATGGTTGCTTCCATTATTTAGTTGCTTTTCTCGTGCATGTGGAGGGAAGATAGTGGTACTACAAAGAGCCTTCTCGCCCTCCGTCGCCGTAGCAAAGTGGCGATTAGCGTCTAGCTAGCCTTCTCTTCTCTTGGCCTCTCTCCCCCGCCCTCTTCTTCCCCGGTCCAGAGAGGGAGCTGAGCTGAGCCGAGCTGACCGCCCTTTTCTGCTTGTCCCGTTGCAGCTTTCTTTCCTGTAGGTGGGCATACATACACACCAGTAGTGCTGGGGTGGCTCTCAATCAAATTTTGGAACAGAGAGAGATATAGCCGGCCGGCCATGCAGACAGCCAAGACAAGGTATGTTTCGTTCGCTTGCTCGTTCCATCCTCCCCCCTCTGTCCTCTACTCTGCTGAGTTCCATCCATGTGCGGCTTGGTTTTTTTTAGCAGTTTGATTGTTCGTTTTGAGGCGTCATGTGCTACTATACTTATTTGATTCCTTCCTCCATGCTTTGTTTATGCCCATGCATCGGTCTCTGGGATGTTAGATAGATTCTCCGCTCCATGCTCAAATCTTCTGAATACGGATACAGTCAATGTGCGTGCATCCGTTTTGTGAGGTTACTGTTAGTACCTCACAAAGTTTTGAACAGAGTTAACCTGGGTCTGAACCTCCCTTCATCAACGGAGCGAAACTGGAAGCAGCACTGCTCATGCTCTCTGTTCACGGGGATTAAACAGAGGCTCTCGACTGTTTCAGGCTTGCAGCTACAGGAGCACCAATCGCGCGTATTCCTCACAGTATATCTTAAACAAAATCAACCCCGCTAATTTCGCCCGTGACACGTTAACCAGTCGTTTGGGCGGCGATAAACTACACTTTCATCCTTAGTTCCTTACACACCACCACCTGTCTTGCCGGAGCCAGCCAGGAAGCGACCAAAATTTTCAAAATCGGGGGCGCACTGCACGCATGTGACCGTGACTGTTTGCAGATGGCTCCATATTTTTGATAAAATGCAGATGGCGCCATGGGCAACGCCTGTCCGGTTCTTGAGCTCGGCGCCAAGCGGCCAAAGGAGCCGCAGTGCGGCGCTGGTCCACCTGTCTCCCCTCGCTAACCACATCTGTAAAGCCTCGGCCCCGTGCTTGCATATCACGGGGGATCATTAAGTTAATAAGCTAATGCGCCTCCCATTTCCCGGCTGCTGCCTGCCTCTCGCTCGCCTGGTTGCTCCCCATTCACTTCTTGTCGGTCGCCTCTGCCGCTTTCGGCCTCGGATTCTTTGTTTCCCCCCATTGCTTCTCTTCTCTGCATCTGGCTGGTTAACTCGAGCTGAAATCTTTGACCCGTTTAATCCGGAGCGGTTCTCTAGTTTGCTTCCTCGTCAAGAACTTTGGAGTTCTTCTCTCTGGTTTTTCCCCTGCATTTGGGATGAAGGGGGGCAGTGAAACCCTGTGCCTCCTCTAGTCATGCTGTACTTGAGCAAGATGCATTTTCTCAGGTTATATTCGAGCAGTACGGCCGTGAGGCAAGGATCTTCACTTCAGCCTCAGCTAGCTTCCCCTACCTTACCATTTTCTTTTCCTTTTTGAGGTTTCTGACTGACTGTACTTGTGTGTTCTTGGCATGAAGGAATGGCTCCGTGGAGCACCCTGCCCGTGGGTCTCCTCTCGGGGCAAACAAGACGGGCCGGCCGACGAGGCTGGCCGGCCTGGACTCCGGCGTCGACGCGGCGGCCACCAAGTCGCCCACCGGCCGGAGCCCAAAGGTGGAGCGCCGCACCACCATGACCGCCGAAAGAGAGGTACCTAAATGCCGCGAATCTCTACTTTCATTTCATCTCGAAATCGAAATAGGCTTCTCAGGGTTGTCGTGTAGTAGCACACCTGTTCTACTCCTGTTTTTGTGTATGCAAATCTCCCCCAGTTTGTTTTCTCATCTTGAGAAAGAGATTTTTGAGAGACTGTCGAGAGTTCGTTACAAGCATTTAAGAGATGGTGGCTACATGTTCTTGAATGCCACCGGCGTTTTCTCTCATTTTGCCTGGATTTGGCAATACCTGTATCTGTCCATGTTGATACTGTCTCGATTGGCTGTAGCTGGCTATTGGTCTGTCTCGCTCTTGATGTAGCAGACTGTCAATTACTCCGAGTACTCTGAAACAGACAGGTAACTCTATCCGGTAGCTAAAATGAAGTGTTCCCATTAAGCGCCATTAATATCACTGGCAGTTGTCCAAGTAATCATGCACTCTGTGGGATCATCCGAGTATGTGCAGGATTGGTTTATTTACCACAACACGGAGGCCAACTCTAGATAAAAGTTTCAGACAGCGAGGGACACTATACTTGACATCTGTAGTTATTCTCTGTACTGGTCATGTCTTCAGAAAAAACAAGAAGGTTAAGCCAGGCTAATTAAGTACCTTTACAGCTCACAAAGTACTTCGTTCTTAGTTGGTTAAATGATCTTTTTTTTTTGAGCTAATGTTCGCGCCAATTCTCCCAAAGCCGTGCTTCGATCCTTACTGCCAAGAGAAGTCTTACAATGTGATGATGCAAAGTGGTGAAAGTATTTTCTTTCTTTTGAGCCGAAAGTGGTGAAAGTTGGCAGGGATAGCAAGACAATCATCTAAAATTCCAATACCAGAACTTTCCACCACTAATCCCTCGCTAATCATGCCATTGTTGAAAGTGAAACCACCACGAGTTTGTTGATTGGAGTCTGGCACACACCACTAATCTTTTTGCTGAATTTGATAACACCAGAAAAGGAGGTCACCGATGAAGCTGTCGGAGCTGGAGTCCCAGCTCTCGCAGCTGCAGGACGAGCTCAAGAAGGCCAAGGAGCAGCTCCATTCCTCCGAGAATTCCAGGAAGCGGGCCCTGCAAGAGGCCGAGGAGGCCAGGGCGCAGGCCGCGGAGGCGTCGGCCCAGGCCAGCGACTCGCGGGCGCAGCTCGCCGAGCTCTCCTCCGTGGAGGAGACCCGCATCTTCGAGCTCCGCCGGCTGTCCCAGGAGCGCGATCGCTCGTGGCAGTCGGAGCTGGAGGCCATGCAGAAGCAGCACGAGGCGGACTCGGCCGCGCTCGTCGCGGCCATGGGCGAGGTGCACCGCCTCCGCGTGCAGCTCGCCGCGGCGGCCCGCGCCGACCGCAAGCAGGAGGTGGCGGAGGCGCTGGCGACCGTCGACGAGCTCAGGGCCAAGCTCACGGCGAGCGAGGAGGCCGAGGCGCAGGCGCGAGCATTGCACGAGGAATGCAAGCAGCAGCTGGAGGCGAGCCGGGCCACCATCGACTCGCTGCTCACGGACGGCTCCAAGCTGATGGATTCCTTCAGCCTCGTCGTCACGGAGCTCGAGGAGTCGCGCGCGAAGCTTAAGGCCCTCGAGGAGGAGGTGGAGGAGACGACGTCGGCAAAGGCCGCCGCCGCCGGCCAGAGCTGCAACTGCTCTGACTCGGAGGCCGCCGAGCTGAGGTCGGCGCTGGAGGACGTGGAGGCCAGGTTCCAGGAAGAGAAGATCCTGAGCACAGTCGAGACGCAGTGCGCGTACGAGCTCATGGACCAGATAAAGGTGGAGTCCGACCTGCGGCATGGCAAGCTTGCCACGGCGCTCGCGAGCGCCAAGTCCGAGGTCATGTTCCTCAAGGCGAGCCTGTTCGACAGGGAGTCCGAGCTGAGGCGCGCCCAGGACGCGACCAAGAAGGCACAGGACGACGCGAGAACGAACAGCACGGCCGACGAGCTGAAAGCGCAGCTGCAAGGCGCGCTGCAGGAGAACGGGCAGCTGAAGCTCGAGCTGCGGCAGTACGAGTCCGAGAAAGTGCCGGCGAAATCGGAGGCCGACGCCGCGGCGGAGGCGGCGAAGAAGGGGGAGACAGAGGCCGAGCTGAGGCGGCTGAGGGTGCAGGCCGAGCAGTGGCGCAAGGCCGCCGAGACCGCCATGGCGTTGCTCACCGTGGGCAAGGGCGGCAACGGGAAGATCTTGGACCGTGGCGAGTCGCTGGACGGCGGCAAGTACGCGGGCTTGTACGACGAGCTCGACGACGACGCGGCGGCCGCCAGGAAGAACGGCAACGTGCTCCGGAGGATCAGTGGGATGTGGAAGAAATGAGGCTGATCGCCGATCAACTGATGTCAAGTAGTGGCGTGGCTCGATCGTAGGGATCGACTTGTTCAATTTTCTTTTCTCTCGCTTGTAAAATTGTTTTGCCGGTTCTCGTGGTGTAAAAACATAGGAGTGATTCAGTCGCAAAAAAAACAAAAACAAAAAAAACATAGGAGTGATTGTACTGAACGTGCTCATAGCTGTATCATACGCGCTATATGATGAATCGAAGAATCAATTCATCCGGGTGTGAACTGTGAAAAGTTGGAACATGCCATTTTAGAAACATGTTGCTAGATGTGAAATAGCTCTCTCACATGTAAGTCCCTCACCGTTCGATCTACTGTCGTTTTTATGTGCGAACCCTTGATTCCGTAGTTGTTGCGTTTGTCATGTGCTCGCGTACTTGCCGTGTCTGTTTTATGCTGGGATCGGTTGCCGCGTCCGTTATGTGCTGGGGTCGCTGCTTCATCCTTCGGTCCTTATTAATCGTTTGTTGGTAGACCTGGCCATCCTTCGGGCCGGGCCTGACCAAGCCCGAGGTAGAAAACTCAGCCCCGAGCCGGCCCGGCCGTCGGGCCTAATTTTCAGGCCCAAGCCCGGCCCGTCACAGCAAAAAACACACCGGGCCTCGGGCCGGGCCTCTTCAGTAAATGGTAGAAACAGCGGGTCTAGGCCCGGCCCGACCTAGTCTTCGTGCTCAAAACCTAGGCCCAGGCCCGGCCTGGGTGCAGCGTCGGGCCGGATCGGGTCGGGCTGTTCGGGCCGGGCGGCCCATGGCTAGGACTATTTGTTGGCCTCTTGTGCCCTGCGTCGGTGTTTGGGCATGTTTTTTTTCTTTTTCTTACCCTCTTTTCAAATCACGTCCATCAATTAGCTCTAAAAAAGTGTGAGTTGTTCATTTGCCTTGAAAATATGTGAGTTGTTCATGACTTTCTAAAAAAAAGAAAATTTGTTATAGTTTTTCGAATTTATGATTTGCTTTGGTAAAAATTGGATTGACTTTTTGCTAATTCTCGTCACATTATTAAGTTGTACGGTTCATGCAAATTGTTCTATCTGGCGCGCGTTCTGGCTTTTGTCCTTCGTTTGTCCAGTTGAATATCTTTATACTAAATTGTAAAATCACATCTAGATGATTTTTTATGATGTCTCATCTAAGTTTTTCACCGTTCGATTTAGTTTTTGTAATTTTTATGCAAGCGTTTGATCCCCGCCTCGCTGGTCGATGTTTTGTTTGTCACGCTGTTGGGGATTGTTGCAGAAATTAAAATTTTCTACGCATCACCAAGATCAATCTATGGAGTTTACTAGCAACGAGAGGGGAGGAGTGCATCTACATACCCTTGTAGACCGCGAGCGGAAGCGTTCAAGAGAACGGGGTTGATGGAGTCGTACTCGTCGTGATCCAAATCACCGATGATCCAAGCGCCGAACGGACGGCACCTCCGCGTTCAACACACGTACAGAGCGTTGACGTCTCCCACGCCTTGATCCAGCAAGGAGGAGGGAGAGGTTGAGGAAGAAGGCTCCAACAGCAGCACGACGGCGTGGTGATGGTGGAGTGACAGTTCTCCGGCAGGGCTTCGCCAAGCGCACGCGGAGGAGGAGAGGTGTTGGGGAGGGGAGGGGCTGCGCCTTGGGAAAGGTGTGGCTGCCAGGGGGAGGTGGCTTGCCCCCCAAGCAAGGGGGGCGCCCCCCTTTAGGGTTCCCCCCAAACCCTAGGCGCATGGGCCCTAGGGGGGGTTGGCGCCCAGCCCACTTAGGGCTGGTTCCCTTCCACCTACAGCCCATAAGGCCCTCCGGGGCAGGTGGACCCTCCCGGTGGACCCCCGGAACCCCTCCGGTGGTCCCGGTACAATACCGGTATACCCCCAAATATTTCCGGTGACCGTATGGTGACTTCCCATATATAAATCTTTACCTCCGGACCATTCCGGAACTCCTCGTGACGCGGATCTCATCGGGACTCCGGACAACATTCGGTAATCACATACAAACCTTCCTTATAACCCTAGCGTCATCGAACCTTAAGTGTGTAGACCCTACGGGTTCGGGAATCATGCAGACATGACCGAGACACCTCTCTAGCCAATAACCAACAGTGGGATCTGGATACCCATGTTGGCTCCCACATGTTCCACGATGATCTCATCGGATGAACCACGATGTCGAGGATTCAAGCAATCCCGTCTACAATTCCCTTTGTCAATCGGTACTTTACTTGCCCGAGATTCGATCATCGGTATCCCAATACCTCGTTCAATCTCGTTACCGGCAAGTCACTTTACTCGTTCCGTAATGCATGATCCCGTGACTAACTACTTAGTCACATTGAGCTCATTATGATGATGCAATACCGAGTGGGCCCAGAGATACCTCTCCGTCATACGGAGTGACAAATCCCAGTCTCGATCCGAGCCAACCCAACAGACACTTTCGGAGATACCTGTAGTGCACCTTTATAGCCACCCAGTTACGTTATGACGTTTGGTACACCCAAAGCATTCCTACGGTATCTGGGAGTTGCACGATCTCATGGTCTAAGGAAATGATACTTGACATTAGAAAAGCTTTAGCAAACGAACTACACGATCTAGTGCTATGCTTAGGATTGGGTCTTGTCCATCACATCATTCTCCTAATGATGTGATCCCGTTATCAATGACATCCAATGTCCATGGTCAGGAAACCGTAACCATCTATTGATCAATGAGCTAGTCAACTAGAGGCTCACTAGGGACATGTTATGGTCTATGTGTTCACACATGTATTACGATTTCCGGATAATACAATTATAGCATGAACAACAGACAATTATCATGAACAAGGAAATATAATAATAACCATTTTATTATTGCCTCTAGGGCATATTTCCAACAGTCTCCCACTTGCACTAGAGTCAATAATCTAGTTACATTGTGATGAATCGTACACCCATAGAGTTCTGGTGTTGATCATGTTTTGCCCATGGAAGAGGTTTAGTCAACGGATCTGCGACATTCAAATCCGTATGTACTTTACAAATATCTATGTCTCCATTTTGAACATTTTCACGAATGGAGTTGAAGCGACGCTTGATGTGCCTGGTCTTCTTGTGAAACCTGGGCTCCTTGGCAAGGGCAATAGCTCCAGTGTTGTCACAGAAGAGAGTCATCGGCCCCGATGCATTGGGAATAACTCCTAGGTCGGCAATGAACTCCTTCATCCAGATTGCTTCATGTGCTGCCTCCGAGGCTGCCATGTACTCCGCCTCACATGTAGATCCCGCCATGACGCTTTGCTTGCAACTGCACCAGCTGACTGCCCCACCATTCAAAATATACACGTATCCAGTTTGTGACTTAGAGTCATCCAGATCTGTGTCAAAGCTAGCATCGACGTAACCCTTTACGATGAGCTCTTCGTCACCTCCATAAACGAGAAACATATCCTTAGTCCTTTTCAGGTACTTCAGGATGTTCTTGACCGCTGTCCAGTGTTCCATGCCGGGATTACTTTGGTACCTTCCTACCAAACTTACGGCAAGGTTCACATCAGGTCTGGTACACAGCATGGCATACATAATAGACCCTATGGTCGAGGCATAGGGGACGACACTCATCTTTTCTCTATCTTCTGCCGTGGTCGGGCATTGAGCCGTGCTCAATCTCACACCTTGCAATACATGCAAGAACCCCTTCTTGGACTGATCCATATTGAACTTCTTCAATATCTTGTCAAGGTATGTGCTTTGTGAAAGACCTATGAGGCGTCTCGATACATCTCTATAGATCTTGATGCCTAATATGTAAGCAGCTTCTCCAAGGTCCTTCATTGAAAAACACTTATTCAAGTAGGCCTTTATACTTTCCAAGAATTCTATATCATTTCCCATCAATAGTATGTCATCCACATATAATAAGAGAAATGCTACAGAGCTCCCACTCACTTTCTTGTAAACACAGGCTTCTCCATAAGTCTGCGTAAACCCAAACGCTTTGATCATCTCATCAAAGCAAATGTTCCAACTCCGAGATGCCTGCACCAGCCCATAGATTGAGCGCTGGAGCTTGCATACTTTGTCAGCATTCTTAGGATCGACAAAACCTTCCGGCTGCATCATATACAATTCTTCCTTAAGGAAGCCGTTAAGGAATGCCGTTTTGACGTCCATTTGCCATATTTCATAATCGTAGAATGCGGCAATTGCTAACATGATTTGGACGGACTTCAGCTTCGCTACGGGTGAGAAGGTCTCATCGTAGTCAACTCCTTGAACTTGTCGATAACCCTTAGCGACAAGTCGAGCTTTATAGATGGTAACATTTCCATCCGCGTCCGTCTTCTTCTTAAAGATCCATTTATTTTCTATCGCTCGCCGATCATCGGGCAAGTCTGTCAAAGTCCATACTTTGTTTTCATACACGGATCCTATCTCGGATTGCATGGCTTCAAGCCATTTGTTGGAATCTGGATGCGCCATTGCTTCTTCATAGTTCGAAGGTTCACCATTGTCCAACAACATGATTTCCAAGACAGGGTTGCCGTACCACTCTGGTGCGGAACGTGTCCTTGTGGACCTACGATGTTCAGTGGTAACTTGATCATGATCGTCATCATTAACTTCCTCTCTAGTCGGTGCAGGCACCACAGAAACATTTTCTTGTGCTGCGCTACTTTCTGGTTCGAGAGGGGTCATCTCATCAAGTTCCACTTTCCACCCACTTACTTCTTTCGAGAGAAACTCTTTCTCCAGAAAGGATCCGTTCTTGGCAACGAAGATCTTGCCTTCGGATCTGAGGTAGAAGGTATACCCAATGGTTTCCTTAGGGTATCCTATGAAGACGCATTTTTCCGACTTGGGTTCGAGCTTTTCAGGTTGAAGTTTCTTGACATAAGCATCGCATCCCCAAACTTTAAGAAACGACAGCTTAGGTTTCTTTCCAAACCATAATTCATACGGTGTCGTCTCAACGGATTTCGACGGAGCCCTATTTAAAGTGAATGCGGCAGTCTCTAAAGCATAACCCCAGAATGATAGCGGTAGATCGGTAAGAGACATCATAGATCGCACCATATCCAATAGAGTGCGATTACGACGTTGGGACACACCATTACGCTGAGGTGTTCCAGGCGGCATGAGTTGTGAAACAATTCCACATTTCCTTAAGTGTGTGCCAAATTCGTGACTCAAATATTCCCCTCCACGATCTGATCGTAAGAACTTTATTTTCCTGTCACGTTGATTCTCAACCTCACTCTGAAATTCCTTGAACTTTTCAAAGGTCTCAGACTTGTGTTTCATTAAGTAGACATACCCATATCTACTCATGTCATCAGTGAGGGTGAGAACATAACGATAGCCACCGCGAGCCTCAACGCTCATTGGACCGCACACATTAGTATGTATGATTTCCAATAAGTTGGTTGCTCGCTCCATTGTTCCGGAGAACGGAGTCTTGGTCATTTTTCCCATGAGGCATGGTTCGCACGTGTCAAATGATTCAAAATCAAGAGACTCCAAAAGTCCATCTGCATGGAGTTTCTTCATGCATTTGACACCAATGTGACCAAGGCGGCAGTGCCACAAGTATGTGGGACTATCATTATCAACCTTACATTTCTTTGCATTCACACTATGAATATGTGTAACATCACGTTCGAGATTCATTAAGAATAAACCATTGACCAGCGGGGCATGACCATAAAACATATCTCTCATATAAATAGAACAACCATTATTCTCGGATTTAAATGAGTAGCCATCTCGCATTAAACGAGATCCAGATACAATGTTCATGCTCAAAGCTGGCACTAAATAACAATTATTGAGGTTTAAAACTAATCCCGTAGGTAAATGTAGAGGTAGCATGCCGACGGCGATCACATCGACCTTGGAACCATTCCCGACGCGCATCGTCACCTCGTCCTTTGCCAGTCTCTGCTTATTCCGCAGCTCCTGCTTTGAGTTACAAATATGAGCAACCACACCGGTATCAAATACCTAGGAGCTACTACGAGCGCTGGTTAGGTACACATCAATAACATGTATATCACATATACCTTTGGTGTTGCCGGCCTTCTTATCCGCTAAGTACTTGGGGCAGTTCCGCTTCCAGTGACTGTTTCCCTTGCAATAAAAGCACTCAGTCTCAGGCTTGGGTCCATTCTTTGTCTTCTTCCCGGCAGCTTGCTTACCGGGCGCGGCAACTCCGTTGCCGTCATTCTTGAAGTTCTTCTTACCCTTGCCTTTCTTGAACTTAGTGGTTTTATTCACCATCAACACTTGATGTTCCTTTTTGATCTCCACCTCCGCTGATTTCAGCATTGAATATACCTCAAGAATGGTCTTTTCCATCCCCTGCATATTGAAGTTCATCACAAAGCTCTTGTAGCTAGGTGGGAGCGACTGAAGGATTCTGTCAACGACCGCGTCATCCGGGAGATTTACTCCCAGCTGAGACAAGCGGTTGTGCAACCCAGACATTTTGAGTATGTGTTCGCTGACGGAACTATTCTCCTCCATCTTACAACTGTAGAACTTGTCGGAGACTTCATATCTCTCGACCCGGGCATGAGCTTGGAAAACCATTTTTAGCTCTTGGAACAGCTCATATGCTCCGTGCTGCTCAAAACGCTTTTGGAGCCCCGGCTCTAAGCTGTAAAGCATGCCGCACTGAACCAGGGAGTAATCATCACTACGTGACTGCCAGGCGTTCAGAACGTCTTGAGTTGCTGGGAAAACAGGTGCATCACCTAGCGGTGCTTCGAGGACATATGCTTTCTTGGCAGCTATGAGGATAATCCTCAGGTTACGGACCCAGTCCGTGTAGTTGCTACCATCGTCTTTCAGCTTGGTTTTCTCTAGGAACGCGTTGAAGTTGAGGGCAACATTAGCGTGGGCCATTTGCTCTACAAGACATATTGTAAAGGTTTTTTAGACTAAGTTCATGATAATTAAGTTCATCTAATCAAATTATTAACAAACTCCCACTCAGACAGACATCCCTCTAGTCATCTAAGTGATACATGATCCGAGTCAACTAGGCCGTGTCCGATCATCACGTGAGACGGACTAGTCATCGTCGGTGAACATCTTCATGTTGTCCGTATCTGCTATACGACTCATGTTCGACCTTTCGGTCTCTTGTGTTCCGAGGCCATGTCTGTACATGCTAGTCTCGTCAAGTCAACCTAAGTGTATTGCGTGTGTAAATCTGGCTTACACCCGTTGTATGCGAACATTAGAACCTATCACACCCGATCATCACGTGGTGCTTCGGAACAACAAACCTTCGCAACGATGCACAGTTAGGGGGAACACTTTCTTGAAATTTCAGCGAGGGATCATCTTATTTATGCTACCGTCGTTCTAAGCAAATGAGATGTAAAACATGATAAACATCACATGCAATCAAATAGTGACATGATATGGCCAATATCATTTTGCTCCTTTTGATCTCCATCTTCGGGGCGCCATGTTCATCTCGTCACCGACATGACACCATGATCTCCATCATTGTGTCTTCATGAAGTTGTCTCGCCAACTATTACTTCTACTACTATGGCTAACGGTTAGCAATAAAGTAAAGTAATTACATGACGTTCCAGTTGACATGCAGGTCATAAATAAATTAAGACAACTCCTATGGCTCCTGCCGGTTGTCATACTCATCGACATGCAAGTCGTGATTCCTATTACAAGAACATGATCAATCTCATACATCACATATATCATTCATCACATCCTTCTGGCCATATCACATCACATGACACTTGCTGCAAAAATAAGTTAGACGTCCTCTAATTGTTGTTGCAAACTTTTACGTGGCTGCTATAGGTTTCTAGCAAGAACGATTCTTACCTACGCCAAAACCACAACGTGATATGCCAATTTCTATTTACCCTTCATAAGGACCCTTTTCATCGAATCCGATCCGACTAAAGTGGGAGAGACAGACACCCGCTAGCCACCTTATGCAACTAGTGCATGTTAGTCGGTGGAACCTGTCTCACGTAAGCGTACGTGTAAGGTCGGTCCAGGCCGCTTCATCCCACGATGCCGCTGAATCAAGATAAGACTAGTAACGGCAAGTAAATTGACAAAATCGACGCCCACAACAACTTATGTTCTACTCGTGCATAGAAACTACGCGTAGACCTAGCTCATGATGCCATTGTTGGGGATCGTTGCAGAAATTAAAATTTTCTACGCATCACCAAGATCAATCCATGGAGTTTACTAGCAACGAGAGGGGAGGAGTGCATCTACATACCCTTGTAGATCGCGAGCGGAAGCGTTCAAGAGAACGGGGTTGATGGAGTCGTACTCGTCGTGATCCAAATCACCGATGATCCAAGCGCCGAACAGACGGCACCTCCGCGTTCAACACACGTACGGAGCGGTGACGTCTCCCACGCCTTGATCCAGCAAGGAGGAGGGAGAGGTTGAGGAAGAAGGCTCCAACATCAGCACGACGGCGTGGTGGTGGTGGAGTGACAGTTCTCCGGCAGGGCTTCGCCAAGCGCACGCGGAGGAGGAGAGGTGTTGGGGAGGGGAGGGGCTGCGCCTTGGGAAAGGTGTGGCTGCCCTCCCACCCCTCCACTATATATAGGGGCAAGGGAGAGGGGGGCCGGCCCCCTCAGATCCCATCTGGTGGGAGGGGCAGCGGCCAGGGGTAGGTGGCTTGCCCCCCAAGCAAGGGGGGCGCCCCCCTTTAGGGTTCCCCCCCAAACCCTAGGCGCATGGGCCCTAGGGGGGGTTGGCGCCCAGCCCACTTAGGGCTGGTTCCCTTCCACCTACAGCCCATAAGGCCCTCCGGGGCAGGTGGACCCTCCCGGTGGACCCCCGGAACCCCTCCGGTGGTCCCGGTACAATACCGGTATACCCCCAAATATTTTTGGTTACCGTATGGTGACTTCCCATATATAAATCTCTACCTCCGGACCATTCCGGAACTCCTCGTGACGCCCGGGATCTCATCGGGACTCCGGACAACATTCGGTAATCACATACAAACCTTCCTTATAACCCTAGCGTCATCGAACCTTAAGTGTGTAGACCCTACGGGTTCGGGAATCATGCAGACATGACCGAGACACCTCTCTAGCCAATAACCAACATCGAGATCTGGATACCCATGTTGGCTCCCACATGTTCCACGATGATCTCATCGGATGAACCACGATGTCGAGGATTCAAGCAATCCCGTCTACAATTCCCTTTGTCAATCGGTACTTTACTTGCCCGAGATTCGATCGTCGGTATCCCAATACCTCGTTCAATCTCGTTACCGGCAAGTCACTTTACTCGTTCCGTAATGCATGATCCCGTGACTAACTACTTAGTCACATTGAGCTCATTATGATGATGCAATACCGAGTGGGCCCAGAGATACCTCTCCGTCATACGGAGTGACAAATCCCAGTCTCGATCCGAGCCAACCCAACAGACACATTCGGAGATACCTGTAGTGCACCTTTATAGCCACCCAGTTACGTTGTGACGTTTGGTACACCCAAAGCATTCCTACGGTATCCGGGAGTTGCACGATCTCATGGTCTAAGGAAATGATACTTGACATTAGAAAAGCTTTAGCAAACAAACTACACGATCTAGTGCTATGCTTAGGATTGGGTCTTGTCCATCACATCATTCTCCTAATGATGTGATCCCGTTATCAATGACATCCAATGTCCATGGTCAGGAAACGTAACCATCTATTGATCAATGAGCTAGTCAACTAGAGGCTCACTAGGGACATGTTATGGTCTATGTGTTCACACATGTATTACGATTTCCGGATAATACAATTATAGAATGAACAATAGACAATTATCATGAACAAGGAAATATAATAATAACCATTCTATTATTGCCTCTAGGGCATATTTCCAACACACGCGTCCTTTTGTTGGCTAGTTTGGCTTCACATTTTTTGGCCCATTATCGCGGTGCGCTGGCAAGCCATTTCACTCTGCAACATAGAATTGGAAGAGACAAGAGAAAGCAAAGTTGTGTGTCACGACCGGTTTTTCAATAAAATAATTATTGAGAGACCAATCCCTTTTACGGACCAGCGAGGAAGAATTCCTTCTCACTGGTAGACAATATCTTGGTCACAGAGGAAAAAAAACCAGGAGTACTAAATATAATACAAGGTTGAGCAGAGACTGCCCAACAATTTATTACATGCATGCCGATAAAACAAGACGGCGGGTAGGGTGGCAAACTACTAACTCACGATGATAACGGTGGTGGAAATATCACCGCGAAGCGAGTGATATGATTCCAGAAGACTACAGCTCATCGAGCGTCGGAGTGAGGCTCGAGAAGACTTATTACGGGTGGCGGAAGCGTATACAAAACAAGTGACCAATATCCGGGATCGCGCAGGACTGACTGGGACTCCTCTAGGCGTCGGACGCGCTATCAAACTCTTCATCCAAGAGACCGCCTTCGTCAACATCTGGCCAAATCAACAAGCCAGGTGAGTACTATGAAAGTACTCGCAAGACAGTTCGGACATAAGATATAACAAATGCAAACATGAAGCATATGAACAAGTTAACCCGTGCGTTCAGACATAGAGATAATAAATACTGGGTGCCAAGCGAGGGTCTGAATGACGCCTCGAGCGAAAACTGCAGAATATTAATACGGGTACCAAACGAGTGTCCGAAAGACTCCTCGAGCGGAAAAATGCGGAATAATAATACAGGTGCCAAACGAGTGTCTGAAAGACTCCTCGAGTGGAAAATGCAGAATAGTAATACTGGTGCCAAACGAGTGTCTGAAAGACTCCTCGAGCGGAAAATGCAGAATAGTAATACTGGTGCCAAACGAGTGTCTGAAAGACTCCTCGAGCGGAAAATGCGGAGTAATAATGCGGGTGCCAAACGAGTGTCTGAAAGACTCCTCGAGCGGAAAATGCGGAGTAATAATGCCACAGTCGGGCGTCGAGGCGACACCACATAAAGGGCTTATAACAGGAAATAAAGACAGTGCATGCCACAGTCGGACGTCTGTGCGACATCACATAAAGGGCTTATATTTAAAGTAAGAATCAAGAACACGCCACAGTCGGACGTCTGCGCAACGTCACATAAAGGGCTTATATCACAACTCAATAATACAATAGT
Source organism: Triticum aestivum (assembly GCF_018294505.1). Classification (NCBI taxonomy): domain Eukaryota; kingdom Viridiplantae; phylum Streptophyta; class Magnoliopsida; order Poales; family Poaceae; genus Triticum; species Triticum aestivum. Next base: position 458,987,294 of record NC_057802.1, on the reverse strand, counting down.
TCGGGAACATAAATTATCACAAGCATGAGACAAATATAAAGCTAGTCCATCCACAGGAATAACAATAAATCTGGATTTACTACTTGAGCTTGTTCACCGGGGTCAAGTTTTCCACACGGATAGATATGGATATAATGTTTACACTACTTGATCATGGATACGATGATTTGGAAAGAATTGACTCTGCAGAGTTTGTACTTAACCACAGCCAACGGATTTCAGTAGTCACGGGGACTAGTTCCGTCTATGGTGTTTTGGAAGAAACACGTCTAACCAGTACACACCCAATTCAACCATCCGAAGCCAGGGATCACCCTCGGCAACATTCAAGAAAAACCTTGAGATGGGGAGGCTACAACCTCGCGTAGCATGGGATCAAATTTCTATACGCGCGCTCTAAGGGGGTGCCCCCCCTCTCGGTCCCAACCGGAAACACCCATGCCCCCTGACCGGATGACTGGCTTTAATCCTGGGCCAAGGTACCATCATCCCGGCCTCTCTGTTTGGTGTGTACACGGAAAGAGGTTACCAACTTACTAAACCGCATCCTGGCAATGAGACATGTGGTAGCACGGAAAGGGGAAAGAACGGTAACGTGGCTCCAACCACGTTAACGTCGGAGGAAGTCGGATGACGCAAGGCTGGTATGCTACAACAGTACCACCTTGCTGCCCTTCATGTCACCACATGATTAGGCCATCTCTCATCAGAGATCATCGCGACTTTGGAACAACCGGGTCGTTGCCTTACAAGCAACGAGGTATTTACCGACACTCATATGCCACGCACAAACTCTCACGTGAACATGTAAAACACCTGTCATATCAAATGTTCAAAACATGCTTGCCTGGTTCGGAGAAGTCGGAGTCTAGCTCGGCGAAGTTCGCGGCTCCTTCACCTCTTCCGGAACCTACGGCAATCACGAAACGGGCACTAACGTGAAAACCAACACATGCACAGAAAATTTTCCAAATATTTTTCAAATAAATCCCATAAAAAACTAGACAAAATTTGAAGATTGTCAGAAAAAGAATCACTCAAAAATTCCTTTTTATTAAAAAGTTAAAAAGGTTTCTGTCTAGGGACTTATCTGTAATGAAACAGAAAAGTTCCAGGGTTTTAACTCAGAAAACAGAAAACGCTTCGGTTGGGAATGCGTAAGCGCAAAGGAGAAAACGTATTTGCCCGAAGGCGCCAACAGAAAACGGTTCGGAGGAGAATAGAATAGAGGCTGACAGGCGGGGTCCACCTGTCAGGTTTAAAAAGCTCGCCGGCGCGCGAAGACTGCGGTGGACGCCGGTGTCGAACCACGGCGAGTTAGGAGAAACAGAGGGTACCAAGAGCTTCAGCGTCTTCTTCCGCGTCGGTGGGTGGTGGACTCGTCCAACGGGGAGCACCACGTCGACGGCGACACTATCTCCGGCGGACGGCGGCTCGGGTGAGGATGGGGAACTCCGGTGGAGGGCTGCAAACTACGAATTGAGGTGCGGGTCAGAACGAGGGATGCAAGGTGAAGCTACTGGCAAGAGAATGGAGGCGGAGGAGCGCACACGGGGGCGAATCGGGCTGGATCCCGTGGCGGGTCGCGGCGGCCGGAGTCGAGGAAGGGGACCTCCTCGGGGCTCAACCAGTGGCTAGGCTTGCTCTAGGGGTAGTGCAGGGATGGTGGGTGCTCGAGTTGAGGCTCAGGGCCTCTATTTATAGGCAGATCGACGGGGTGGCCGTGAACGGAGAATCTCCGGCGAGCGATTACGGCGGAGCAGTGGATTGGCAGGTGGTTTGAGTGGCCAGGCTGCATCAGTGGAGGTTACTGGAGTCGTTTCACAGCTAAACGGGGTCGGTCTTGGCGTAATGGCGTCGGTCCACGGTGAGGTGACCGCACGGGCTCAACGGCGGCAGAGAGCGCGCTCCACACCCTGCGATTCACGACGAGAGCGGCAGCGCGTTCGCGGGAGTGGAAGGCCACGCGGCGAGCTCCGGTGGTTTGGGCGGCGCTGGGTGGCGTCGTCGCCGCCGTGTCTCCCGCTGGCGTCCGCAAAGCCGCCGCCGGCGTCGGTCACGGGGCGGCGCACCTTCTGCTGCACGTCGCCGACGCCCGCAAGGCGCTAAACGTTCGCGCGGTGCAGGAACAAGAGGGCGGGGACGAGGAGCAAGGCGACGCGGTGGTACTGGCGAGATCGATGTCCTTCTCTGAAGAAAACGACAGCAAGCCACTGACTGAATCTCTGAATTTTTCTGAACTTGATACAAACAGTGCACTGCAGGTGTTCGACAGGAGGATTTTGCAATGAGATAAATTTTTCTGGAGCTGTAACTTGGTGAGGTGACCACTCAATGCACCCAGAGGCTGCCTGATTTTACTTGGAATTTTTGGAGAAGGTTTTGAATGAATTTCACCAAATTTGACAAATCTAGTCCAAACTTGCAGCAAGTGTAGTTTGAAAAATTTGAACTGAAGACCAGTGGATCTTCATGGTTCTTGATTGAGGGTTCAAAGGACTAGGAGGGGAGAAAGGTTTGGGGGCAAAAATCAAGACAGAAAGTGGAGTTCCTTTGTAACTCTCCAAGTGCTAGAAGAGAAGGCAGAAATTTGTTTGAATAGAATATAAATGGAAATAATCACATGGGGAGGTTCAACTTGCTGGATTTGATGCAAATCATGATCCAAAGGTGAGGAAAGGGTTAGGAGAGGGGATTTTCACTAAGGCCATGGCAAGAAGGAATTGTTGAAAGTGGCAAAGGATTTTCCAGAAGCCATAGTGCAAATTTCAAGGAGATTTTCAAAAGTCATTTCCCAAGTGAAAATATTTTGTCTTGAGTCCAAGTGACAAGCAAGAACCTCCAAGACCAAAGACAGATCTTGGTTGAATCCAAATAAAACTTTTGCCATAAAGAAAAATATTTGAGAGTGAGAGTTCTCTTGAAGAAAAATTTAAATCACTCCCCTCAAGTCAAATAAAAATCTTTTAAAAAAATCCAAATAAAAAAAAACTTGGGTGTCACAACACCTACCCCCTTAGGAAAAATCTCGTCCTCGAGATTTCTACTGACCCTCAAATAGATATGGATACTCTGCTCGAAGGAAATCTTCCCTTTCCCATGTAGCTTCATCCTCAGTGTGGTTGCTCCACTGAACCCTAAAAAATCTTGTCGTTTTCTGACGGGTCCTCCGTTCAGACTCTTCTAAAATCTTTACTGGTCTTTCTCTGTAGGTGGGATCTGGTTGCATATCAATGTCCCCATGAGGTACATGCTTTTCTGGGTTGCTCACACATTTTCTTAACTGTGAGACGTGGAACACGTCATGGACGTCTGACAGCTCCTTGGGGAGGTCTAGTTGGTAGGCTACCGTGCCTCTTCGTGCCTTTACACAAAATGGTCCAATGAATCTTGGGGCTAGCTTCCCCTTTATTTTGAACCGTTGCAGACCCCTCATAGGAGATACTCGGAGGTATACGGAATCACCGGGTTCAAAGCTGACCTCACGATGCTTCTGATCATAGTAGCTCTTTTGTCGGCTCTGTGCTGTCTTGAGTCTGTCCCTGATCTGCTTAACTTTCTCCTCGGCCTCTTTAAGCATGTCTGGGCCGAAGATACGGCTGTCACCTGTTTCTGACCAATTCAGTGGGGTACGACACCTTCGTCCGTACAATGCTTCAAAGGGTGCCATTTGCAAGCTGGCTTGGTAACTGTTGTTGTAAGCAAATTCGGCATACGGCAAACTCTCTTCCCAACTGGATCCATAGGTGAGCACACAAGCTCTTAGCATATCTTCTAGGATTTGGTTTACACGTTCTGTTTGTCCATCAGTCTGAGGGTGGTATGCTGTACTGAAGGCTAGTTGCGTGCCCAGAGCTTGTTGTAGGTGATCCCAAAATTTGGAGACGAATTGGGTGCCTCGGTCTGATATTATAGTCTTTGGGACTCCATGCAAGCAAACTATACGGGAGAGATAAAGTTTTGCCAGTCTTTGGGTGGAGTAGGTAGTCTTCACGGGAATGAAATGAGCAACCTTGGTTAGTCGGTCTGTGATAACCTATATGGCGTCATTCCCACGTTGTGATCGGGGTAATCCGACGATGAAATCCATTCCTATTTCATCCCATTTCCACTCCGGTATTCTGTTTGGTTGGAGTAGCCCTGCTGGCTTTTGATGCTCGGCCTTGATGCGCTGACACGAATCGCAACAAGCAATGAATGTGGCTATATCTCTTTTCATACCGTGCCACCAAAATCTTTCCTGAATGTCCTTGTACATTTTGGTTCCTCCAGGATGAATCGAGTATGGAGCGGTGTGGCTTTCCGTCAAGATCTGTTGCTTGAGTTCCTCAATGTTAGGCACGCAAAGTCTGTCTCGGTACCATAATGTTCCTTCACTGTCGGTGACGAACTCGGAAGTCTTACGAAGATTCATTTTCTTCTTTATGCCTTCGATGCTGGGATGTCCCTGTTGAGCCTTCTTGATTTGTTCCACCAGGGTGGGTTGTATCTCCAGGTTCGATACGGTGCCCTCGGAGACTAACATCATGCTGAGCCTAGCGAACTCTCGCTGAAACTCAGGCCTCAAATTTTGCTGACCGTCACTGTCCGGGCTGGGGTTTCGACTAAGGGCATCGGCCACTACATTTGCTTTCCCTGGGTGGTAGTGAATGCCGACATCAGAGTCTTTGACCAGTTCCAACCAGCGTCGTTGGCGTAAATTCAGCTCTGGCTGTGTGAAAATATATTTGAGGCTCTTATGGTCCGTATATATTTCACAGCGATTTCCCAACAGAAAGTGCCTCCACTCCTTGAGTGCATGTATGACTGCTGCTAGCTCCAAGTCATGTGTTGGGTAATTTTCCTCATGTTTTCGCAGCTGCCTGGAGGCATATGCGACAACCTTGCCATCCTGCATTAGTACGCATCCGAGTCCTTTCCGGGATGCGTCACAATACACCTCAAAGCTCTTGTGTATGTCTGGCACAGTTAAGACCGGTGCGGTTGTCAGCTTCTTCTTGAGTTCTTGGAAGCTCTGCTCGCATGCTTCCGTCCATACAAATTTCTTGTCCTTCTTGAGAAACTGTGTTATAGGTTTTGCCACAGTGGAGAAACCTTCAATAAATCTTCTGTAATATCCGGCCATTCCCAGGAAAAACTCCGCACATCAGTAACATTGGCGGGTGGCTTCCAGTCCAGTATGGCCTTGACTTTTTCTGGGTCTACGGCCACGCCTTCTTGGTTCAGTATATGGCCTAAGAAACCAACTTGTCTTAGCCAAAATTCGCACTTGCTAAATTTGGCGTACAACTGATGTTTCCTCAATTCTCCCAAAACAATTCTGAGGTGCTCAGCATGCTCTTCTGGTGTCCTCGAGTAAACCAGAATGTCGTCAATGAATACCACCACAAATTTGTGCATGAATTTCATGAACACTTTGTTCATGAGGTGGACGAAATATGCGGGGGCGTTCGTTAGTCCAAAAGGCATCACTGTGAACTCGTATAACCCATATCTGGAAGTGAAAGCTGTCTTGGGGATATCTTCCGTCTGTACCTTCAATTGGTGATATCCCGATCTCAAATCAATTTTTGCGAATACCTTGGCCTGTGCGAGCTGGTCAAACAAATCATTTATTCGTGGCATCGGATATTTGTTTTTGATGGTGACCATATTGAGGGCTCGATAGTCTATGCACAGCCTCAGTGTCCCATCTTTCTTTTTGGCGAACAACACAGGCGAACCCCAAGGTGGGGAGCTGGCTCGAATAAATCCTTTGTCCAACAATTCCTTTATCTGCTTCTTCAACTCCACCAATTCTGAGGGTGCCATTCTATACGGCTTCTTATAGATGGGAGCGGTGCCAGGTGCTAGTTCAATGCTGAATTCTATTTCTCGGTCTGGTGGCATGCCTGGTAGTTCTTCAGGGAACACATCAGGAAACTCGCATACCACTGGAACCTTCCTCAGTTCTGCAATGTCCATTTTGTTCAGTTTTGGTTTCTGTGATCGTGGCCTTTCTTGAGCGGAAACTCTTATTGTCTTGCCGTGATGGTGAGTGAGAATCACTGTCCGATTGAAACAGTCGATGAATCCTTTGTTGTTGGTCAACCAGTCCATCCCTAAAATGACATCCAGTCCTTTACTTTCCAACACGATGAGATTCGCGTGGAATTGTAGTCCTTTGAACTCAGTGACCACTCCTTGGCAGTAACCCTGAGCGATTTGCTTATTTCCGGGGGACTTGATGATCATAGATTTTTCCAAGGGGAGTATCGGAAAACCGTGTTGCGAAACAAAACTCTTCGAAACGAATGAATGGGAAGCTCCAGAATCAAACAAAACCGTGGCAGGTACTGTGTTGACAGGGAACGTACCGAGCACGATGTCTGGGGCATTCTGCGCTTCTTCCCTGGTCACATGGTTCAGGTGACCCTTCCTGTGGTTGTTGCTAGGGTTGAAGTTGTTGCGCTTGGGGGCTGGATTGTTTCCACCATTGTTCGGCTTGGGTGCCGAGTCTCTTGGCTTCGGGCACTGTTTAGCATAATGCCCTTGTTGACCACAAGCATAGCAGGTGACCCCTGGACGGTATGTGAACTCCTTGTCCCTGGCATGAAACTGTCCGACGGGCCTTGGCTCAGTAGTCATGGATCTCCTTGCGTCTGTCCTTGGGACCTGAGTCTTGCCTCGGTTGCTGCGGGCAAGAGTCATCTTGTCCCTCTTCCGCTTACGGATATCTTCCAGACTACGGCGCTCATTCTCCAAGGTGATGGCCTTGTCCACCAGCGTCTTAAAATCCGGAAAGGTGTGCACAATCAGTTGACATCTTAGTGCTGGTGCCAGGCCGTCCAGGAATTTTTCCATCTTCTTGCTTTCTGTCATGTGCTCGTCGTAGGCATAACGAGACAGCTGGGTGAACTGACCGTTGTATTCTGTGACTGACATGCCTCTCTGCTTCAGGTCATCGAACTCTCTCTTCTTGATCTTTAGGATGCTCCTGGGGATGTGTGCCCCACGAAAGCCTTCCTTGAACTCTTCCCAGGGATGTTGTGTTCCCTGGGATGCATGTGTAGGAAGTTTTCCCACCATGCTGCGGCTGCTCCAGTAAGGAAGTGTGGTGCATAAAGCACCTTCTCATGATCTGAGCACTGAGTAATAATCAGTTTCCTTTCAATCTCACGAAGCCAATCGTCGGCTTCCAACGGTCTGTCGGTGTGAGCAAAAGTTGAGGGGCGAGTCTTCTGTAACTCAGATAACTTGGAATGGGGTTGATAGGGTTCACGGTGGTTTCCTATGTTGATGACATGGTTCATCATCTCTTGGTGCTGTTGCTGGCTTTGCTCGAAGAGACGGCATACTTGAGACAGTGCTGCTTCGCTGTCCTGTTGGCTGGACTGTCCCTGAGTGAAATTGTTGCTGGTCTGTGTCCCGTAAACCTCTTCTGGCTGATTGGGCATGGAGCGAGTCCACGGGCGAGACATTTTTCCAGTCTGGGGTATTATTTGCAAAACCCATGAGAAAAACTGTGTAGCACAAGAAAAATCTCGCAAAGGCAATAATCAAAAGGCTTCAAGGTTTTCAAAGAAACACAAATGATTTTTATGGAGAAGAAGTGCTTAACATAAATCTTACATGCGAAAAGCAAACACAAGATACAGCACTCAGGATGCGCGTACACAATCCTGACATGTTATTAAAACTAGCGTACTACTCCGGAAGGCAGCAAACACACCAATACAAACTATCATACAGGAATAAACAACACATCATACAGGCAGACATAACACGCGGCTACTCGGTGCTCTCAGTCGGAGATGGTGAAGATCTCCTTCCCCTTGCCGATGGCAAGGCTCAGCGGTCCAGGAGAGTCAACCTCCACCTCCTCTCTAGCTGGCTCCTGGCGCGTGACGCTGCGCTGCGGTGATGGTGCGGGGGCGACTGGTGGTAGAGCGTGTGCGGCAGGTGGTGCGGCTCTGACTGGAGTAGGAGCGATGACTCGGTCGAACTCCTCAGTGGTAGGCAGACGGCGAGCAGTGGCCAAATGGCCGGTGCATAAGAGGCTGAAGACGAGACGAATGTCAGGGGCGGCGCCGTGTTGAGAAGTTCCTTCCTGCTGGCAGGACCGCCCCGGACCAAGTCCATGCGGGCAGCCACAAGATCATCTACGAGGTTGTCGAAAGACTCCTCCAGAGCCTTGAGATACTCCACAACCATCTCGATGGCTTCATCTCGTTCTCCTCGATGGCAGGCAAACGCATAGTGGCTGGTGTAAGGCACATGGCATGGGAGGTAGCGGTAGCGACGAGTCTTCATCGTAGGAAGGATGTCCCGAAGGCGAGCTATCACCTCACGGGAAGCCATCTGCATGGCATGCCTCTCCGTAGGCATGGCCCTTCCCACAAAACGGAAGTGGCGAGCAGCAGAACGTCCTCCCTTGAACTGCACCACAGCTTGGTGCATAGACACGTCGTCACTAAGCTTGTGCTGATAGAGTGTGAACTCCGGGCGAGCTGCTGGCCCGATCGCGAGCTTGGTGATGGAGACGAGGAGCTTGACAAACCCCTCGGGCACGTTGGTGAACACTCGATTCTCACAGCTGCTGCCAGCCATCTACAAAAGTAGGCAAAAATTCTGAGTAGTCATGTCATAAATTTATGATGACCAACAGAAAATAGCTACAATTGCAAAATGCTGAAAAAGCACAAAAGACGCTAATAACCGATTAGCGATCGCACCTAGTGGCTTCCTACAGTCAGCCTGGCTCTGATACCAAGCTTGTCACGACCGGTTTTTCAATAAAATAATTATTGAGAAACCAATCCCTTTTACGGACCAGCGAGGAAGAATTCCTTCTCACTGGTAGACAATATCTTGGTCACAGAAGAAAAAAAACCAGGAGTACTAAATATAATACAAGGTTGAGCAGAGACTGCCCAACAATTTATTACATGCATGCCGATAAAACAAGACGGCGGGTAGGGTGGCAAACTACTAACTCACGATGATAACGGTGGTGGAAATATCACCGCGAAGCGAGTGATATGATTCCAGAAGACTACAACTCATCGAGCGTCGGAGTGAGGCTCGAGAAGACTTATTACGGGTGGCGGAAGCGTATACAAAACAAGTGACCAATATCCGGGATCGCGCAGGACTGACTGGGACTCCTCTAGGCGTCGGACGCGCTATCAAACTCTTCATCCAAGAGATCGCCTTCGTCAACATCTGGGCAAATCAACAAGCCAGGTGAGTACTGTGAAAGTACTCGCAAGACAGTTCGGACATAAGATATAAAAAATGCAAACAAGAAGCATATGAACAAGTTAACCCGTGCGTTCAGACATAGAGATAATAAATACTGGGTGCCAAGCGAGGGTCTAAATGACGCCTCGAGCGGAAACTGCAGAATATTAATACGGGTACCAAACGAGTGTCCGAAAGACTCCTCGAGCGGAAAAATGCGGAATAATAATACAGGTGCCAAACGAGTGTCTGAAAGACTCCTCGAGTGGAAAATGCAGAATAGTAATACTGGTGCCAAACGAGTGTCTGAAAGACTCCTCGAGCGGAAAATGCAGAATAGTAATACTGGTGCCAAACGAGTGTCTGAAAGCCTCCTCGAGCGGAAAATGCGGAGTAATAATGCGGGTGCCAAACGAGTGTCTGAAAGATTCCTCGAGCGGAAAATGCGGAGTAATAATGCCACAGTCGGGCGTCGAGGCGACACCACATAAAGGGCTTATAACAGGAAATAAAGACAGTCCATGCCACAGTCGGACGTCTGTGCGACATCACATAAAGGGCTTATATTTAAAGTAAGAAGCAAGAACACGCCACAGTCAGACGTCTGCGCAACGTCACATAAAGGGCTTATATCACAGCTCAATAATACAATAGTTCGGGAACATAAATTATCACAAGCATGAGACAAATATAAAGCTAGTCCATCCACAGGAATAACAATAAATCTGGATTTACTACTTGAGCTTGTTCACCGGGGTCAAGTTTTCCACACGGATAGATATGGATATAATGTTTACACTACTTGATCATGGATACGATGATTTGGAAAGAATTGACTCTGCAGAGTTTGTACTTAACCACAGCCAACGGATTTCAGTAGTCATGGGGACTAGTTCCGTCTACGGTGTTTTGGAAGAAACACGTCTAACCAGTACACACCCAATTCAACCATCTGAAGCCAGGGATCACCCTCGGCAACATTCAAGAAAAACCTTGAGACGAGGAGGCTACAACCTCGCGTAGCATGGGATCAAATTTCTATACGCACGCTCTAAGGGGGTGCCCCCCCTCTCGGTCCCAACCGGAAACACCCATGCCCCCTGACCGGATGACTGGCTTTAATCCTGGGCCAAGGTACCATCATCCCGGCCTCTCTGTTTGGTGTGTACACGGAAAGAGGTTACCAACTTACTAAACCGCATCCTGGCAATGAGACATGTGGTAGCACGGAAAGGGGAAAGAACGGTAACGTGGCTCCAACCACGTTAACGTCGAAGGAAGTCGGATGACGCAAGGCTGGTATGCTACAACAGTACCACCTTGCTGCCCTTCATGTCACCACATGATTAGGCCATCTCTCATCAGAGATCATCGCGACTTTGGAACAACCGGGTCGTTGCCTTACAAGCAACGAGGTATTTACCGACACTCATATGCCACGCACAAACTCTCACGTGAACATGTAAAACACCTATCATATCAAATGTTCAAAACATGCTTGCCTGGTTCGGAGAAGTCGGAGTCTAGCTCGGCGAAGTTCGCGGCTCCTTCACCTCTTCTGGAACCTACGGCAATCACGAAACGGGCACTAACGTGAAAACCAACACATGCACAGAAACTTTTCCAAATATTTTTCAAATAAATCCCATAAAAAACTAGACAAAATTTGAAGATTGTCAGAAAAAGAATCACTCAAAAATTCCTTTTTATTAAAAAGTTAAAAAGGTTTCTGTCCAGGGACTTATCTGTAATGAAACAGAAAAGTTCCAGGGTTTAACTGAGAAAACAGAAAACGCTTCGGTTGGGAATGCGTAAGCGCAAAGGAGAAAACGTATTTGCACGAAGGTGCCAACAGAAAACGGTTCGGAGGAGAATAGAATAGAGGCTGACAGGCGGGGTCCACCTGTCAGGTTTAAAAAGCTCGCCGGCGCCCGAAGACTGCGGTGGACGCCGGTGTCGAACCACGGCGAGTTAGGAGAAACAGAGGGTACCAAGAGCTTCAGCGTGTTCTTCCGCGTCGGTGGGTGGTGGACTCGTCCAACGGGGAGCACCACGTCGACGGCGACACTATCTCCGGCGGACGGCGGCTCGGGTGAGGATGGGGAACTCCGGTGGAGGGCTGCAAACTACGAATTGAGGTGTGGGTCAGAACGAGGGATGCAAGGTGAAGCTACTGGCAAGAGAATGGAGGCGGAGGAGCGCACACGGGGGCGAATCGGGCTGGATCCCGTGGCGGGTCGCGGCGGCCGGAGTCGAGGAAGGGGACCTCCTCGGGGCTCTACCAGTGGCTAGGCTTGCTCTAGGGGGAGTGCAGGGATGGTGGGTGCTCGAGTTGAAGCTCGGGGCCTCTATTTATAGGCAGATCGACGGGGTGGCCGTGAACGGAGAATCTCCGGCGAGCGATTACGGCGGAGCAGTGGATTGGCAGGAGGTTTGAGTGGCCAGGCAGCATCAGTGGAGGTTACTGGAGTCGTTTCACAGCTAAATGGGGTCGGTCTTGGCGTAATAGCGTCGGTCCACGGTGAGGTGACCGCACGGGCTCAACGGCGGCAGAGAGCGCGCTCCGCGCCCTGCGGTTCACGACGAGAGCGGCAACGCGTTCGGGGGAGTGGAAGGCCACGCGGCGAGCTCCGGTGGTTTGGGCGGCGCTGGGTGGCGTCGTCGGCGCCGTGTCTCCCGCTGGCGTCCGCAAAGCCGCCGCCGGCGTCGGTCACGGGGCGGCGCACCTTCTGCTGCTCGTCACCGACGCCCACAAGGCCCCAGGCGTTCGTGCGGTGCAGGAACAAGAGGGCGGGGATGAGGAGCAAGGCGACGCGGTGGTACTGGCGAGATCGATGTCCTTCTCTGAAGAAAACGACAGCAAGCCACTGACTGAATCTCTGAATTTTTCTGAACTTGATACAAACAGTGCACTGCAGGTGTTCGACAGGAGGATTTTGCAATGAGATAAATTTTTCTGGAGCTGTAACTTGGTGAGGTGACCACTCAATGCACCCAGAGGCTGCCTGATTTTACTTGGAATTTTTGGAGAAGGTTTTGAATGAATTTCACCAAATTTGACAAATCTGGTCCAAACTTGCAGCAAGTGTAGTTTGAAAAATTTGAACTGAAGACCAGTGGATCTTCATGGTTCTTGATTGAGGGTTCAAAGGACTAGGAGGGGAAAAAGGTTTGGGGGCAAAAATCAAGACAGAAAGTGGAGTTCCTTTGTAACTCTCCAAGTGCTAGAAGAGAAGGCAGAAATTTGTTTGAATAGAATATAAATGGAAATAATCACATGGGGAGGTTCAACTTGCTGGATTTGATGCAAATCATGATCCAAAGGTGAGGAAAGGGTTAGGAGAGGGGATTTGCACTAAGGCCATGGCAAGAAGGAATTGTTGAAAGTGGCAAAGGATTTTCCAAAAGCCATAGTGCAAATTTCAAGGAGATTTTCAAAAGTCATTTCCCAAGTGAAAATATTTTGTCTTGAGTCCAAGTGACAAGCAAGAACCTCCAAGACCAAAGACAGATCTTGGTTGAATCCAAATAAAACTTTTGCCATAAAGAAAAATATTTGAGAGTGAGAGTTCTCTTGAAGAAAAATTTAAATCACTCCCCTCAAGTCAAATAAAAATCTTAAAAAAAAATCCAAATAAAAAAAAACTTGGGTGTCACATTGTGTCGTTGTTGTTACCTTCCCTGTTCATTTTGACAATGTCTCCCATTTTCTCTAAGCTTTATCAAGATAAAATTAAGCAATGTTTCATCTAAGTTGTTGTCTGTCGAATCTTGTTTTTGTAATTTCGTGCAAATTCTTGATCTTGTGTCGTCGGCCGATATATTCCTCTATCGCGTTGTTCCCTTTTGTTCGTTTGTCGGCGCGTCCGTATTGTACGTATGTTTTTCTATCGAGCATTTTCCTGCTTGCCTTTTTGTGTGCCCATTTCATCTCGCAAGTGTCGTAGAAGTCAAAGAGGCAAATTATGCCGCTTGTCCCGGTTGCAAGTCTACCCTCAGCTTATAACTGGGTCCATGTTTTGTTTTTCATCCCGGTTGCAAGTCCATCCTTTGCTCGTAACTCGACTCATAGTTTGTAATTGTTCTAGTTTCAAATCAACCCTCTACTCACAACAGGTATTCGCAGTTTTGTGTAGTTGTCTCAGTTGCAAGCTCACCATTGACTCGTAACTGGGCATGTGGTTTATTTTTTTATCCCAGTTGCAAGTTCACCCTTCACTCGCAGCTGAGCTCATAGTTTGTAGTTATACAGCTGTTCCAATTACAAGTCCACCCTTGACTCGCAACTAGATAGACCCATAGTTTGTTTTATCCTCATTGAAAAGCACATCATTGACTCGCAATTGGGCCTATGTTTTGTCTTCCATTTTAGTTGCAAGTTCACCCTTCACTCGCAACTGGGATTGTAGTTTGTTTGATACCAGTTGCAAGTCGACCCTTCACTCGCAACTAGGCTCATAGTTTCGTAGTTGTGCCTTTAAAGGTCCACCTTCGACAGGCCACTAGGCTCATAGTTCTCCCTATTGCAAGCCCACCCTCGACTCACAACTAGGCATGTCTTTTTGTTTTATACTCCAGTTGCAAGTCCACCTCTGACTCGCAACTGGGCCCATAGTTTGTTTCATCCCAGTTGCAAGTCGACCATTGACTCGCAATTAGGCTCGTTGTTTCGTAGTTGTCCTAATTGCAAGTCCATCGTCGACTCGCACCTAGGTTCATACTTTTGTTGTTGTCCAAGTTGTAAGTTCACACTTGACTCTAATTGGGCCCATAGTTTGTTGTTGTCCTAGTTGTAAGTCCAACTTCGACTCGCAACATGGCCTATGTTTGTTTTTCGTCTTAGTTGCAAGTCCACCTTCGACTCACAACTGAGCTCGTAGTTTGTTGTTGTCCAGTTATAAGTCCACCTCCCACTCGCAACTAGACCCATAGTTTGTTTTATCCTAATTGCAATCCCACCCTTGACTTGTAGTTGGGTATATGTTTTGTCTTTCATCCCAGGTGCAAGTCCATCCTTGACTCGCAACTAGGACCGTAGTTTGTTTCATCCAAGTTGCAAGTCGACCCTTTTCTCGCAATTGGGCTCGTAGTTTGTAGTTGTACCAGTTGTAAGTCCATCCTAGACTCGCAATTAGGCTCGTAATTCTGCCAGTTGCAAGCCCATTCCCGACTCGCAACTAGGTATGTGCTTTGTTTTTCATCCTAGTTGCAAGTCCACGTTTGACTCGCAACTAGGCTAATAGTTTGTTTCATCTCAGTTGCAAGTCGATCCTTGACTCACAAGTGGGCTCGTAGTTTCGTAGTTCTTTCAGTTGCAAGTCCACCCTCGAGTCGCAACTCAGATCATAGTTTTGTTTTTGTCCCAATTAAACGCAATTGGGCCCGTGTCTTTCTTCATCGTAGTTGAAGGTCCACCCTCGACTTGAAACTAGGCACATAGTTTTCTTGTATACCAGTTGCAAGTCGAGTAAAGTTCACCCTTTACTCGCAACTAGGGTCCAACATTTTTTGTACGAGTTGCAAGTCCACCATCGACTCGCAACTAGGGTCCAACCTTTTGTGTCCGAGTTGCAAGTCCACCCTTTATTCGCCACTAGGGCCCAACTTTTTTTATCTGAGCTGCAAGTTCACCCGTTACTCGCAACTAGGGCCCAACCTGAGTTGCAAGTCCACCCTTGACTCGCAACTGGGGCCTAACCTTTTGTGTCCGAGTTGCAAGTCCACCTTTTATCCGCAACTAGGACCCATCCTTTTTTATCCGAGTTGTAAGTCCACCCTCGACTCGCAATTGGGGCCTAACTTTTTTTTTTCTGAGTTGCAAGT
>NC_057802.1:458953898-458971964 GCF_018294505.1 Triticum aestivum | reverse complement strand
CCAAATTTTTTTGTCTGAGTTACAAGTCCACCCTTGACTCGCAACTAGGGCTCAACCTTTTTTGTTCGAGTTGCAAGTCCACCCTCGACTCGCAATTGGGGCCCAACCTTTTTTAGTCCAAATTGTGATTCCACCCTCGATTTGCAACTGGGATCCGATTTTTCCCCCAGTTGCAATTCCACCGACAACTCGCAACTAGGGCTCGACCTTTTCTTCTCCCAGTTACAACTCCACCCCTCGACTCGCAACTAGGGCCCAACCTTTTGGTCCCAATTGCAAGTCCAAACTCGACTCGCTACTAGGGTCCGACCTTTTTTTCCAATTGAGAGTCCACCCTCGACTTGCCACTAGGGGTCCGTCCATTTTTTATCCTACCTGCAAGTCCGTCCTCGTCAGCGAACAAACTGCAGATGAGCCGGCCCAAGTAGCTAGGATACGTTTTTTGTTTTGTTTTCTTCATGTTTTTTTATCATTTTTCTTCATTGATTTTGCTCTGCTTTTAATTTTTCTTTTTTTCAAAAGTTGATCTCATTTTTTATGATTCTTTTTTCTTTTTTCATAAATTCACAAGTTGAATAAATGTTTCAAATATGTAAATTTGTTCATTTTTCTAAAATTGTTCGTGTTTATCAATTTTTTAAAACAATTAAAAATGTGTTCATTTTTTGTTCTCTTCTTATCTATCTATTTTCTCTATTTGGTTTTTTTTCCTTGTCTGCTTTTAGTTTAATGTATATAAAAAAGTTCGCTTTTAGTTCATCGTATATAAAAAGGTTCACAGTATATCAAAAAAGAATGTTCACTGTATATTTGCAAAAAAATGTTTGTATTCAGAAAATGATTGTCATATATTAGAGGATTGTTCACCGTATATTAGAATTGTTTGGTATTTGTTAAGAATTTTTATAATTTTAAAAATGTAAATTCGTGAACATGTTTTTTGAAATATGTTTTGACCAAACTTTGTTCCTTACAGAAAATTAATTATAAAATAATAAGAGTGGAAAACGCAAAAACCAAAAGGCAAAAAAACGTTGGTAGCCTACAGCTAGCAATGAGAGATGTACTTAAATGTATAACGATCAGACGCAAAATCTAACAAATCGACGTTTGGACTAGCGATCAGTTTCTCCAAGGAAAAAGTTAGCGATCAGTTTTTTTACGGATAGCTAGCAACCATATCTATTTAGAGAGCTAGTGACCAGATCTGACGCTGACCGTGTTATTAATTGTTCGCGTTTGGGATTATGCAAAAACAGACCTTAGTTCTAGTGGCTATAAGTGTGTGTTTAGGGCTAGGAGGTTGTAAGTTCGACACCATGTACTTTGCCATCTGTTCTTTGCTGTCGTTTTTTTTTCAGAACCCCTATTATGAGATTCAAAATTTATCTTGTTCCATCCGCAAAAATGAAAGAATCATCCCTTTTCTTGCGGGATAAAACAGAGTTTTGTTCCATGGTAATAGGGTTACAATCTGCTAAAACAAGATTTTGAATAAAAGGGAGGCCTCGCTGTAACCAACAACCGGTACTGCAAGCTGTGCGAGCATAATTAGCTAGACAGTGAGAAACCCTATTTTAAGAACAGTATATCTTAACTGGAATAAACACCCGCTCCAACATGAACATCTTTATATCCTCCATCAAGTGACCATAAGGCGATTTGGCGAGGGAAAATTTGACAGTGAAGAAAGAGCTCCCGTGGAATCAGATTGCACCAAAATAGGGAGAGTAGATCGTTCAATGGCCAATGACACCCCTTCCCGTATAGCTAGAATCTCTGCCTCGAGTGCATCGTTGCAAAAGAAAAGCAAGAGACAAGCTGCAAAAATAACCTCCCCCATGTTGTAACGGAGAACCATCCCCGCCCCGGCGGAATCATCCTCCGGGCAAAAGGATACGTCCACTAAAAGAGCTAGCCAGTCCGAGGGGGTGGAGGCGTGGAGCCCAGGCTGGCTCTCGTGGGTTTTGTTGTTCAATCCGAACAGGGATGGACCCATCATCCACTGGGTCTTGATCATCTGCTCTACATTCAATACCTTCACGTCACTTACGTAATTTAGATAGCTGTTTAAAAAATCCCTCGAAACTTCCGTTGGTGGCATGGCCTCATCCTGTTCCATAGCATTATATAATATATATTTTCTCAAGGTAGTCCATCCATTCAAGAATATAAGGCCCACAAATTTTCATGCAAGTCAAACATAATGTTTCACCAAGTTTTCTTTTATAAAATATGTGTTGGATTATGGATGGGCTTAGGCCCATATAAGACACTAATCCCTGGTTAATCTTGAGGCTCATGTATGAGATGGCAGGTGGTGGGAAGTTTAGTCCCACCTTGCTAGTTGAGGAGAGTTGAGACCCCTTTATAAGGGCTGCTCCACCACTTGCCATTGGGAGCTTGGGAAGAGGAGTGGTACACGCGCGCACCTCCTCCTCCTCCGCCACGCCTCGTCACGACGCGCGGGGATTAATTAACGAGTCGCTAACATGTGGGAGTGGGCCGACTCGGTCGTGGGCCTCGGCAAGGCCAGTGAAGTAACCTAGTTCGGTTCACTCACTCCATCTCGCGTGACCTAGTCGTCATCTACTGTTCCTCACTCTGTGCTGCCTCCGGCAATCCCATCCCGACGACCGCGTGCACGGCTGGTCGGGAGAGCAGGTGCCTCCGGAACCCTGTCGTTCGAGATCTTGCCCGGGAGAACGGCAATAAGGTTTTTGGGGAGCGTCTCGACGCGACTGCTCCCGATCTGTCCCCAACTCCGTTCGCCTCTGCTTCCACTACTTCCTCTGCATCGACACCATGGCCAACGACGCTGCCGCTAAGAAGAAGGCCACGGACGACGCCGAGGCTGCTGCCGCCGCCGCCGCGTTGGCCTGGCCAACCGGAGGGTATGATTTGTTCATCCCTCGTTTACTCCTACTTATGCTAGCCGTATATGTGCTGCTCATAGAAGGTTCGATCCTATGTTCTGTACATGCTAGTATGCTTAGGTATCGCTATGAGATGCATACCTTTTATGCCATGCTTACTGTTTACTCGTGGATAAGTCTAACTGGAAAAGTGCTAATATTTCCAACAATCCAAAAACCTTATTTTAGGCACTTTTCGATTCAAGGCTTTGCTGCTACTCTGAAACCGGAAAATTTTACCGGGACGCATTTTAAGCGTTGGCAGACTAGGACCACCTTGTGGCTCACAGCGATGAACGTGTTCTGGGTTGGTGGTGTGTCCCTCACAAAAACGATTGCTCCTGAACAGGAGAAGGCGTTTAGGGAGGCAACCACAATCTTTCTGGGAGCAGTTCTGAGCGTGATTGGAGACAAGTTGGTCGACGCCTATATTTATATGGGAGTTGCCAAAAACTTGTGGGATGCGCTCGAAGTCAAATTCGGCACAACTGATGCTGGCAGTGAGCTGTATGCCATGGAGCAGTTCCATGATTACAGGATGGTTGATAACCGTTCTGTATTGGACCAGGCTCATGAGATATAGTGCATTGCTAAGGAGCTGGAGCTCCTGAAGTGTGAGTTACCAGACAAGTTTGTCGCGGGTTGCATTATTGCAAAACTCCCTCCTAGTTGGAGGAACTTTGCTACTTCTCTCAAGCACTTGAGACGTGAATTCTCTGTTGAGGATGTCATCGGTCATCTCAGTGTTGAGCAGAACTCGAGAGCAAAAGACTCACACGTGAAAGGGGCACAGGGTTCTTCTAGCGCCAATGTGGTGTAGAAGAACTTCCACAAGTTCAAGGGAAAGAACTCTGTCCAGCAGAATACTACCTTTAAGAAGAAGGGTAAGAAGAAAGACAAAAAGAGAGATGGCTGCTTTACTTGTGGTTCAGATGAACATTGGGCAAACAAGTGCCAAACAAGTACAAGAAGCCGGCACAGGACTCCAAGTCTGTGAATGTCACTCTGAGCAACAATGATGTGGCATCTGGGTATGGTAATCTGTTTACCATACTTTTAGTTTGTCAGTCCACCGATTGGTGGGTTGACACTGGGGCCAATATTCATGTGTGTGCTGATGTGTCTTTGTTTTCTTCCTACTAGGTCGCACGAGATTGTTCTGTCCTAATGGGGAATGGCTCGCATGCTTCTGTTCATGGTGTTGGCATGGTAGATCTGAAGTTTACTTCGGGAAAGATCGTGCAACTGAAGAACATGCAGCATGTCCCCGCCATAAAGAAGAATCTCGTTAGTGGGTCCATTCTATGTAAAGAAGGGTTTAAGTTAGTATTTGAGTCTAACAAAGTAGTCGTATCTCGGTATGGACTATTTGTTGGAAAAGGATATGATTGTGGTGGCTTGTTCCGCCTTTCCCTGAAGGATTTCTGTAATAAAGTTGTGAACCAAATTCATTCTAATGTGAACGAATCTGAGGTTTGGCATTCACATCTTTGCCACATAAATTTCGGTTGTATGACACGGCTAGCTAAGATGGATTTAATCCCGAGTTTCACTTTAGCCAAAGGCTCTAAGTGCCATGCATGTGTGCAAGCTAAGCAACCTCGTAAGCCTCACAAGCTTGCGAAGGAGAGACACCTGGCACCATTAGAGCTCATACATTCAGATCTCTGTGAGATGAATGGTGTGTTGACTAAAGGTGGAAAGAAATACTTCATGACTCTGATTGATGATTCCACTAGATTCTGCTATGTGTATTTGTTAAATACTAAGGATGAGGCTCTACACTACTTTAAAGTCTATAAGGCTGAAGTTGAGAATCAACTTGAGAAGAAAATAAAACGAGTCCGGTCTGATCGTGGTGGAGAGTACTTTTCTAATGAGTTTGATTTATTCTGTGCGGAACATGGTATTATTCATGAGAGGACGCCTCCCTACTCACCCCAGTCAAACGGGGTTGCCGAACGGAAAAACTGTACTCTAACTGATTTGGTTAACACCATGTTAGATACATCGGGTTTATCCAAGGCATGGTGGGGGGAGGCTGTATTGACATCTTGTCACGTCCTGAATAAAGTTCCCACAAAGGATAATAAGACTACTCCCTATGAGCAATGGGAAAAGAAAAGAACTACACTCTCTTACTTGCGCACTTGGGGCTGTTTGGCGAAAGTCAACGTGCCAATAATCAAAAAGCGCAAGTTGGGACCAAAGACCGTGGACTGTGTTTTTCTTGGCTATGCCAAGCATAGCGTTGGCTATAGATTTCTAGTGGTGAAATCGGAGGTACCTGACCAGAAGGTCGGTACAATTATAGAGTCTAGGGATGCTACATTCTTTGAGGATATTTTCCCCATGAGAGATATGCGAAGCAATTCTAGACTGGAATCTGATGAGACTCCTGAACCTGCTATTCCGATGGAATATTATGAACATAAAAGTGATAAGAGTTCCACGGAGGATGATGAGGAAGCTCCTGTTAGGAGCAAGAGACATAGGACTGCAAAGTCCTTTGGTGATGATTTCCTCGTGTACCTCGTGAATGATGATACTCCCAGCTCCATTTCAGAAGCTTATGCATCTCCGGATGCTGACTACTGGAAGGATGCGGTCCGTAGTGAGATGGATTCCATCTTGGCTAACGGGACATGGGAGATCACTGATCTTCCTTATGGTTGTCGACCATTAGGATGTAAGTGGGTGTTCAAAAAGAAGCTTGGGACCGATGGTACTGTTGAGAAGTACAATGCTAGGCTTGTGGCCAAGGGTTATACCCAGAAAGAAGAAGAGGATTTCTTTGACACTTATTCACCTGTGGCTAGACTGACAACCATTCGAGTGTTACTCGCTTTGGCTGCCTCGCATGGTCTTCTCGTTCATCAGATGGACGTTAAGACGACTTTCCTTAACGGAGAGCTAGACGAGGAAATTTACATGCAACAGCCGGATGGCTTTGTAGTAAATGGTCAGGAAAGAAAGGTGTGTAAGCTAGTGAAATCTTTGTATGGCCTGAAACAAGCACCTAAGCAATGGCATGAGAAGTTCAACACTACTCTGACATCTGCTGGCTTTGTTGTGAACGAAGCTGACAAATGTGTATACTATCGCTATGGTGGGGGCGAAGGAGTTATACTGTGTCTGTATGTCAATGACATACTGATATTTGGGACCCACCTCAAGGTCATTGAGGAGGTTAAGTCTTTTCTATCTCACAACTTTGAGATGAAGGACCTGGGTGTGGCTGATGTTATCCTGAACATCAAGCTACTGAGAAATTCTGAGGGTGGAATTACACTTTTGCAATCCCACTATGTTGAGAAGATTTTGAGCCGTTTTGGATATTCGGACTGCAAACCTTCTGCAACACCATATGATCCTAGCTTGCGGATTCGAAAGTTCGAAGGCATGGCTGTAGATCAATTGAGATATTCTCAAGTGGTTGGTTCACTGACGTACCTAGCATGTGCTACTCGTCTTGACATCTCATTTGCTGTATGCAAACTGAGCCGGTTTGTTTCCAATCTGGGAGATGTGCATTGGCATGCTGTTGAGCGAGTGATGCGTTATTTGCAAGGTACTGCGAACTATGGAATTCACTATTCTGGGTACCCGATGGTACTTGAGGGTTATAGTGATTCGAATTGGATATCTGATGCTGATGAGATGAAAGCCACAAGTGGACATGTCTTCACACTTGGTGGTGGTGCTGTTTCCTGGAAGTCTTGCAAGCAGACGATCTTAACCAGATCGACTATGCAAGCAGAACTCACAGCATTAGACACATCATGCGTCGAAGCAGAATGGCTTCGAGAGCTTTTGATGGATTTGCCGGTGGTTGATAAACCAGTGCCGGCTGTCCTTATGAACTGTGACAATCAAACAGTGATTGCCAAGGCTAAGAGTTCAAAGGGCAACATGAAATCCACAAAGCACATAAGAAGAAGATTGAAATCTATCAGAAAATCAAGAAACTACGGAGTAATAACGTTGGATTATATCCAGACGGCTAAGAATCTGGCAGACCCTTTTACGAAAGGGCTATCACAGATTGTGATAGAAAATGCATCGAGGGAGATGGGTATGAGACCCACGTAAGTTGCCATGGGGGTAACCCAACCTATGTGATCAGAGATCCCGTGAATTAGGACCTGGGAAAACAATCTAGAGGTCAACTGAGGAGAGTATCCTTAATAAACCCACTCCGTTGGAGGTGCAGTAATACTCTCAATTCTGTAAGGTAGGTTGACTTTTGTCTTAATGTGTTTCAAAGCTTATGTAAGCAAGATGTTAACCTACAGAGCATTCTTTGGAGGAACACACCTATGTGAGCCCGACTGCTGGTCACAGTCTATGAGATTGGGTAATCTCTAGTAAGCTCATGAGAAGGTACGGAGTATGACTAATAAGCTCCACCCGTGGGGTTTAGCCTACGGTAGCCATGTATCAGCTGACAATAGGCGAAAATTCTGCACGCCAAACCGACAATTCAAGGCATAGTCCATTGTTCAGTTGTGAAGAAGTCTAATCCTGTTGCTCTAGGTGGAAGTTCAACTTAACAGTCTCCACTGAAAATTCTGGTATATCAAACATTGTTTGGAACAGTTAACAAACTTATGTGCCTCGAGATCTGGTGGGGGATTGTTGGATTATGGATGGGCTTAGGCCCATATAAGACACTAATCCCTGGTTAATCTTGAGGCCCATGTATGAGATGGCAGGTGGTGGGAAGTTTAGTCCCACCTTGCTAGTTGAGGAGAGTTGAGACCCCTTTATAAGGGCTGCTCTACCACTTGCCATTGGGAGCTTGGGAAGAGGAGTGGTACACGTGCGCTCCTCCTCCTCCGCCGCCCGCCTCGCCACGCCTCGCCTCGCCTCGCCTCGTCACGATGTGCGCGCGCCGCGGGTTGCGGGAATGAGCCGAGCCGAAGCTTATTTTTGCCGCTCAGGAACGAATTAATTAATCAGGGATTAATTAACAAGTCGCTAACATGTGGGCGACTGTCCAAGACGTTGGACTGTGGGCTGACTTGCGTTGCCGGGATTCGTCGACTCCCTTGCCGGGGGTGTGACCCTTGCCGGGACCCGCGTTGCCAGGATTCGTTGACTCCCTTGCCGGGAGTGCGACCCTTGCCGGGAACAACGACTCCCTTGTCGGGAGTGGGCCGACTCGGTCGTGGGCCTCGGCAAGGCCCACGACTTTCTTCCTTACAGACTATATAAGAAGGCTCTGGCCAGTGAAGTAACCTAGTTCGGTTCACTCACTCCCTCTCGCGTGACCTAGCCGTCATCTACTGTTCCCCACTCTGTGCTGCCTCCGGCGATCCCATCCCGACGACCGCGTGCACGGCTGGTCAGGAGAGCAGGTGCCTCCGGAACCCTGTCGTTCGAGATCCTGCCCGGGAGAACGGCAATAAGGTTTTTGGGGAGCGTATCGAGGCGACTGCTCCCGATCTGTCCCCAACTTCGTTCGCCTCTGCTTCCACTACTTCCTCTGCATCGACACCATGGCCGACGACGCCGCCGCTAAGAAGAAGGCCATGGACGACGCCGAGGCTGCTGCTGCCGCCGCCGCGTTGGCTTGGCCAACCGGAGGGTATGATTTGTTCATCCCTCGTTTACTCCTACTTATGCTAGCCGTATATGTGCTGCTCATAGAAGGTTCGATTCTATGTTCTGTACGTGCTAGTATGCTTAGGTATCGCTATGAGATGCATACCTTTTATGCCATGCTTACTGTTTACTCCTGGATAAGTCTAATTGGAAAAGTGCTAATATTTCCAACAATATGAACATACAATACAAAAATGAAATAGAAAAAATACATTTTGTGATGGATCTACCACTACTGTAGGAGCAGTCCCTGCTCCATGCAACTCGACCAATTCTAACACAAACACAAACTGCGTCTTGACAGGGATCGATAGGGGAGGTCCTTCAAGTAAACACTGACGAGATGCTTGATAGCAATGATAGACAAGGAGGATGGGGCTTCGTTGTGCGTGACAATTAGGCCGCGGTAGAGGCTTAGAGCATGGCTAATAATTTAGCAGGCTGCTAGCTCTATTCTTGTGCCACGCCATTTACAACCAATCTAAAAGCTCATTCATACAATATATGTTGGATATATAGATATGTAATTATAGTTTGACCCCACTTCCTCATGGAAATAAGCCCTAGAGGCAATAATAAAATGGTTATTATTATATTTCCTTAATCATGATAAAGGTTTATTATTCATGCTAGAATTGTATTGACCAAAAATTTAAATACATGTGTAGATACATAAACAAATACCGTGTCCCTAGTGAGCCTCTAATAGACTAGCTCGTTGATGAAAACATGGTTAAGGTTTTCTAACCATAGACATGAGTTGTCATTTCATAACGGGATCACATAATTAGGAGAACGATGTGATGGACAAGACCCATCCTTTAGCTTAGCATATGATCGTTCAGTTTATTGCTATTGCTTTGTTAATCAAATACATATTCCTTAGACTATGAAATCATGCAACCCTCGTATACCGGAGGAATACCTTGTGTGCTATCAAATGTCACAACATACACTACTGCAGGATGCTGCTAACACAACACTACGATCAGAGACCCTTCGACGAAACTGTGTGCGATGCAATAATCGCAAACGGCCGTGTAAAAAACCCGCCAAAAAGGTACAAAACATTTGCAATGACGGATGCATCAAAAACGGTTCAGATATTAGTTGCGTGTGCGATGCACAGCATACGGTTCAGTTCAATTAACTGTTTGCGATGAGGAGGAACAAAAGAAACGGGTAGCCAGATGAAGGTGTGTGCGATATACAGCATACGGTTCACTCGGATGAACTGTTTGTGATTAGGAAACACAAAAGAAATGGTCAGTCAGATCAAGGTGTGTGCGATATACTGCATGCGTTCACTCGGATGAACTGTTTGCGTTGAGACAAGAGAACAAAAATGGTTCAATATAACAAAATGTGTGTGATACGCGGCAAACAGGTCTGTAATCAGAAATGTGTGTGAAGACCGATAATAACACAGATGATTGCTGCTAATAAGACATGTGTGTTGTGTGATGGGATTGCATACAGAATAACAACAATATATATATATATATGTATAGGACATCACTATTCTAATCCCAGGATTAGAATAGTTATTTGGATCACAACAACCCCTATAAGGGCCCGACAGAACCCCTCCCGAACTTCTGAACTGCCGGCCCGACCCACAGGATCCCGAGGCCTCCCCGACAGGATCCACCTGATCCCCCGATCCTGATCCCGAGCCGACCAAACCCCCTACTCGCCGCTCCTCCCCTCGATCCTCGACCTCCCCCCGTGGTTCACCGCCGATCTTCACCGGATCCGACGCCTACCCCCCGTCTCCAGCTCCTGGCCGACCGGATCCGGCGCCCCCTCCGTCTCCAGCTCCTGGTCGACCGGATCCGGCGCCACTCCTCCTTCGCCACCTCCTAGCCGACCACCGGCGCGGGCGAGCGAGTGACGGCGGACGCCGGCGCGAGGGAGCCCGCGTCGCCTGGATGCAGCGAAGCCGCCATGGACTTCCGGAAGCCTCATCCTCCTTCCATCCTCACCGCCCGACGCCTTGGCAGAGCAGATGATGGCCCCGACGCAAGCCACGACAAACGGCACGGCCAACGGAGCAACTCGGCGGCGGAGGCGGCGCCTTCAAATACAGCAATGGTAGATGAACTTCCTCCCACTTCTTGCCTTCTTCTTCAATCTTACCTTGCCTGACCTTCTTGCTTCGTGCAGATGAACTTCGCGCCCTCTGCAAGACATGGATTTCCATGGAAAATTCCTCTCCTAGCTCCCCGACGAATTGCTCTCAAGGTGGCCTATCTACTGTTGGAAAAAGGTTGGCCGAACTTCTAGCCAGGGTATGGTTGAACTTCCTTCTGTTTGTTATTTTCTTACATCCATGTGAAGTTCAGGTAGTGTGTGAGCCTCAGTCTAGGCTGCAAACATTAGAAAATCTGCCAGTCCAGGCTGCAAACATTAGGAAATCTGCCTACATTAACATGTGAAGTTCAGGTAGTGTGTGAGCCTCAGTCCAGGCTGCAAACATTAGAAAATCTGCCAGTCCAGGCTGCAAACATTAGAAAATCTGCCTGCATTAACATGTGAAGTTCAGGTAGTGTGTGAGCCTCAGTCCAGGCTGCAAATATTAGAAAATCTGCCTGCATTCATATGTGAAAAGCCATGTGAAGTTCAACTATTAAGTGTGCTAGAGTTCAGGTTGGTATGTATCTGGTTGTGTGCAAAAAATAAAAGGAAAATAAAGCATACATGTGATCACATGAAGATCAGGTTGGTATGCACTAGTGGTTCAACCATTCAAACTCATGAAGGTTCAGGTTTTTTAACTGTAGACAGTATTTGCCCTTTGCAAAACAAGAAGTTCAGGTTGTGGAGAGTGCTCAGTTCAGGTACATATAAGTAATCAAATAGTGTAGAATTAACAGAATGTGAGGTTCATTCTGTGAAGGGTGCTCAGTTCAGGTACAAAAGTATTGGCAGATGCTCAGCTCAGTGCAGAGTGTGATGCCTGTCCTAGGGAAAAAATATGTACATGAACACCACTTTTATATGAGAAGTTCAGGCTATGAATAATGCTCAGTTCAGTTACAAAGGTATAGGCAGATGTAACTTGTGTGCTAATAAACATTTTTTCTTTTATGTCAGCAAGACGAGAGACGCATGAAGAAGCTTAGAAGTTCCCAGCAGCAAGTACACAATCCTAAGCCTGTACGCGTTGCACCACCCCCTCAATGGGTCACGCCTCAAACGCACCAACAACATTACCAACCTGCTCCAGACCAAAAATGGATGACACCGGAAACACATGGAGACTTCCAAGATGCTGGGTCACAGCCCTATCTGCACAACTTTGCGCCTCCACCTAATTGGGTGACGCCGGAAATCCCCTGCTGATTCTTTGTATCCACCAGCAGACTCCCAAGCACGCTGATGGAGGAGGGGGTTAGCTCAAGTCCTGCGTGTAACTCTGGAGGTTATCCTAGTGTGCCTCGTCAATGCCAAAGGGAAGTAACTAAACCGGATCCCAGGACAAATCCAAACAGGAACACACACACACACGGAGGAGAGTGCTCTGCACACTACCACCATTGGATGCTGCTGCTGCTACAAGTCAGAATTGTACGGGACATAAGGTAGATGGATTGCTTCACAAAACAAAAGAGCAAACCAAAACCAGGATCGCAATACCTCCACAACCACCTCAAGCAAAAAGGACGCAAACAAGAGAGAGCCATCTTTAGCCCTCCTTCCTCCTCGTGATCCACTCCTGCATCCTGCTATGATTACTCCGTCGTGCCCCATCCCAGAGGGACAGCAACAAACTCCGGTGGAGTTGCGATCATACAGGCACGTAAGTGAAACAAATATTTAGGTATTTATATATGCATCTTGTATTATCTGCAAATTTTCTGCTCCCTCCAGGATAACAAGTTCATAAACTACATTTTCAACGTGCCGTTTGGATTATTTTTTCTTTTTCTGCAGATGCCGGACCTCCCGGATTATCTAATACCAAGAATAAACATGTGATTCCAAGATGTAGAGAAAGCAAGGGAATTTTTATAATAGATACGCCAGACACACTGGTTTTGGAATCAGGAAGACGGGAGGGAATGACAATCACAAGTATTTTGTTTTCGCGTTCCAAGGGAAACACACAACTTCTGTTTCAGAGGCTGACAGGCAACGAAACAAAACATCACAGAGGACAGGCTGCAATGCAAGAATGAGGGTGAAGGTGCAGGAGGATAACACATGTGTGGTATTGGACATTGAGTACAATCATAATCACCACCTCATGCAATCTGATGACATGCTGGTATTCTTGCACTCACACAAGAATTATGACCCCACTATTTTGGAGTACGTAAAGCTCCTGCAGTACCATGATGTCAAGCATACAACAATCATGTCCATGCTATCTGAAAATGAAGATGGAAGCTACTTCCTAAGCATGACCGAACTGTAACGCCCACGATGCGGCTATATCTCCCACGTGTCGAGGCACGACTTAGAGGCATAACCGCATAGTGGTTTTGTCGCAAGAAGGGTCATCTTCACACAATCCCATGTAATGAACAATAATGGGATAAAGAGTTGGCTTACAATTGCCACTTCACACAGTACATAAATATAATTCATACATCATCCAAAATACAAACATATAGACCGACTACGGTCAAGATCCAGATGAAAATAAGACAACCCTAAATGCTGTTGGGGAACGTAGTAATTTCAAAAAAATTCCTACGCACACGCAAGATCATGGTGATGCATAGCAACGAGAGGGGAGAGTGTTGTCCACGTACCCTCGTAGACCGACAGCGGAAGCGTTATCACAACGCGGTTGATGTAGTCGTATGTCTTCACGATCCGACCGATCAAGTACCGAACGCACGGCACCTCCGAGTTCTACACACGTTCAGCTCGATGATGTCCCTCGAACTCCGATCCAGCCGAGTGTTGAGGGAGAGTTTCGTCAGCACGACGTCGTGGTGATGATGATGATGTTCCACCGACGTAGGGCTTCGCCTAAGCTCCGCAACGGTATTATCGAGGTGTAATTTGATGGAGGGGGCACCGCACACGGCTAAGAGATCTCAAGGATCAATTGTTATGTCTATGGGGTGCCCCCTGCCCCTGTATATAAAGGAGCAAGGAGGAGGCAGCCGACCAAGGGAAGAGGCGTGCCAAAGGGGGGAGTCCTACTCCCACCGGGAGTAGGACTCCTCCTTTCCTTGTGGGAGTAGGAGAAGGGAAGGGAGAAGGAGAAAGAAGGAAGGGGGCGCCCCCCCTTCCCTAGTCCAATTCGGACCAGATCATGGGGAGGGGCGCGGCCACCTTTCGAGGCCTTTCTCTCCTTTCCCGTACAGCCCATAAAGGCCCAATACGAATTCCCGTAACTCTCTGGTACTCCGAAAAAATACCCGAATCACTCGGAACCTTTCCGAAGTCCGAATATAGTTGTCCAATATATCAATCTTTATGTCTCGACCATTATGAGACTCCTCGTCTTGTCCCTGATCTCATCCGGGACTCCGAACTCCTTCGGTACATCAACGTACATAAACTCATAATAAAACTATCATCGTAACGTTAAGCGTGCGGACCCTACGGGTTCGAGAACTATGTAGACATGACCGAGACACCTCTCCGGTCAATAACCAATAGCGGAACCTGGATGCTCATATTGGCTCCCACATATCCTATGAAGATCTTTATCGGTCAAACCGCATAACAACATACGTTGTTCCCTTTGTCATCGGTATGTTACTTTCCCGAGATTCGATCGTCGGTATCTCGATACCTAGTTCAATCTCGTTACTGGCAAGTCTCTTTACTCGTTCCGTAATACATCATCCCGCAACTAACTCATTAGTCACAATGCTTGCAAGGCTTATAGTGATGTGCATTACTGAGTGGGCCCAGAGATACCTCTCCGACAATCGGAGTGACAAATCCTAATCTCGAAATACGCCAACCCAACAAGTACCTTTGGAGACACCTGTAGAGCACCTTTATAATCACCCATTTACGTTGTGACGTTTGGTAGCACACAAAGTGTTCCTCGGGTAAACGGGAGTTGCATAATCTCATAGTCATGGGAACATGTATAAGTCATGAAGAAAGCAATAGCAACATAATAAACGATCGGGTGCTAAGCTAACATAATGGGTCATGTCAATCACGTCATTCTCCTAATGAGGTGATCCCGTTAATCAAATGACAACTCATGTCTATGGCTAGGAAACATAACCATCTTTGATTAACGAGCTAGTCAAGTAGAGGCATACTAGTGACACTCTGTTTGTCTATGTATTCACACATGTATTATGTTTCCGGTTAATACAATTCTAGCATGAATAATAAACATTTATCATGATATAAGGAAATATATAATACTTTATTATTTCCTCTAGGGCATATTTCCTTCAAATGCTAGATCCCTGATCATCCCAACTGGGCTCCACTACTGATCATCAGGAAAAGACACATAGTAACGACCACGTTCCTCATCGAACTCCCACTTGAGATCGACCCCATAATCTGCACTGGCATCGTCGGCACCTGCAACTGTTTTGGTAGAATCTGTGAGTCACAGGGACTCAGCAATCTCACACCCGCGAGATCAAAACTATTTAAGCTTATAGGGAAGGATGGTGTAATGAGGTGGAGCTGCAGTGGCAAAAGCATATATGATGGCTAACATACGCAAAAGAGAGCGAGAAGAGAAGCAACGGAACGGTCGTCATCTAGCAATGACCAAGAAGTGATCCTGAACTCCTACTTACGTCATACATAACTCAGACCGTGTTCACTTCCCAGACTCCGCCGAGAAGAGACCATCACGGCTACACACGCAGTTGATGTATTTTAATTGGGTCAAGTGACAAGTTCTCTACAACCGGACATTAACAAATTCCCATCTGCCTCATAACCGCGGGCACGGATTTCGAAAGATAATACCCTGCAGGGGTGTCCCAACTTAGCCCATCATAAGTTCTCACGGTCAATGAAGGATAAACCTTCTCCCGGAAAAACCCGATCAGTCTCGGAATCCCGGTTTACAAGACATTTCGACAATGGTAAAACAAGACCAGCAAAGCCCCCGAATGTGTCGACAAATCCCGATAGGAGCTGCACATATCTCGTTCTCAGGGCACAACGGATGAGCCAGACGTCGGGTTGGCATAGACCCTGGTTGCCCAGGGGGCGCCGGACATCGCTCGGTTTGGGCCAGCACTCGAAGGAGCACTGGTCCGGGGGTTTAAAATAAAGATGACCCTCGGGCTCGCGTAAACCCGGGGGAAAAGGCTTAGGTGGCAAATGGTAAAACCAAGGTTGGGCCTTGCTGGAGGAGTTTTATTCAAGGCGAACTGTCAAGGGGGTCCCATAAATCACCCGACCGCGTAAGGAACGCAAACTCAAGGAACATAATCCCGGTATAACAGAAACTAGGGCGGCAAGAGTGGAACAAAACACCAGGCATAAGGCCGAGCCTTCCACCCTTTACCAAATATATATAGATGCATTAATTAAATAAGAGATATTGTGATATCCCAACATATCCATGTTCCGACATGGAACAAACTTCAACTTCACCTGCAACTAGCAACGCTATAAGAAGGGCTGAGCAAAAGCGGTAACTTAGCCAAACAACGGTTTGCTAGGAAAGGATGGTTAGAGGCTGACATGGCAATATGGGAGGCATGATATAGCAAGTGATAGGTAGTGCAGCATGGCAATAGGACGAACAACTAGCAAAGCAAAGATAGAAGTGATTTCGAGGGGTGGTCATCTTGCCTGCAAGGTTCTCAGAGTTGTCGAAAGCTTGATCCTCGTAAGCGTACTCAACAGGTTCCTCGTTCATGAACTCTTCTCCCGGCTCTACCCAAGACAAGAACACAAACAAACGGAATCACAATCAACCACGAGAAATGCACAAGCAACATGATGCAAAACATGTATGATATGCGAGATATGATATGCGATGCATATGCGTGCTCCGGAAGGAAAATGATGAGCATGGCAGTAACTTGGCAAACCAAGCATGGCACTGGAAAGATGAGATGATTTTGGTCGAAATCGATATAAAGATCACCGGAAACGGATGTACGGTTTGCAAATGGCAAGCAAAACAAGAATGACACGAAACTGCGATTAACAGCATGATAGCACTTAAAATGCAACAAGCAACAATGTTACAGCACTCCAACATAGCAACAAAGCATATTATAGTAATCTACAGGAGATGCTTGACAAAAAATGAACACTGAGCTACGGCTACATCACAATATATCAAGCTCAAACAAGCATGGAAAAAGTGCAAAAAATAACAGGATCACAGACTGAAAAACTGGACATGGCAGAAAACAGCATCAGGTAGCAATGTTCAGAGCACGAAATGAACATGCTACAGGAACTTATCATGGCAAAACAAGGCATGGCATTATTTTACTAAATGCATATGACAAAATTCCCTTATTGACCATAAGCCAAAAAGGACGAGAAGATATGATGGCAAGCATGTAAACATAGCAAGTTTCGTTATCAGGTTTCAGACAGCAGAAAACAGAGCATGGCAGAAACAATAATATGAGGACATGTTTGTGAGCTTGATGCACTCACTACAGAGCAATACATGACAAAACAAGCATATGTACAGCAAGATGGCATGTTTATGAAGCTATCCATGGCAAGAACAAATACATAGCATGTATGGATCAACTACAACAAGCTTGGCAAAATTGCAAATCATGTTAAGAATCTGTAAGAAAATTTTTATAGCAAAAGTAGAGTAAGATTGAGTCATGCTATGTACTCCATAATTGCAAACAAGGGCATGAATGGATCAATTACAACAATAGCTACAAAACATCCTTACTGAACATCTCCAAAATATGAATGGATCTCTCTGTAGCATCAAGTTTACATGGCAACAAAATAATAGCAGACAAGGACCACTAAGTCCCTGAAATCAGAAACATTACGGAGCCTACTTTGCATGCTTGTGCTAGTCACCACAGAGATCACAAAAATACATGGCATACACCCTTGGAAAGATGGCATGGCATACAACAAAACACATGTAGAGCTCATACCAATAAGATGCACAGATAAAATGATACAAAAATGACAAATCTCCAAGTTCTGTTAAGAACCAGCTGATAACAGCAACTAGCCCTCTTGCAACAAAGCTTTGGGCATCAAGATGACCTCTAATGAACATGGTGCAATTGAACAAAATGTATAGCATCACGAGACGAACAATTTGATATATCACATGCACGAATCGGAGAAGTATGCATGAAGTTACGAGGCAAAGAACAGAGGCACTTGCTGAGAAAACTTAAGGACTAGAGGATTTTTTTAGGGTTCGAGAAGAAGGTCAACGAGCTACAGTACCAGATCCAGATCGAGGCCTGCTCGAGAGCTCGCCGGCCGTCGGAGAGGGAGGGGAAGGAGGCGGCGGCGGCCGTAGGAAGGAGACTGGAGGGAGGAGGAGAGGCCGGAGGGGGCGCCGGACTCGGGGCGGCGACGGGCTCGCCGGCGCGCGGGCTCCGGCGCGGTGGAGCGGCGAGGCCGGCGGGGG